>NC_048218.1:63044146-63077522 GCF_002007445.2 Ailuropoda melanoleuca | reverse complement strand
ATGAATCATCAAACTTTACATTGGAAACCGGGATGTACTGTATGGTGACTAACATAATATAATAAAAAAAAATTTTAAAAATTTAAAAAAAAAACAATTATTTACTATTATGATGATGCTAAAACCCTTTTCTTATTATTTCAATTAATTTCAGTATATACATCAAGATTTTAAGTTTATTTGTTGTTTTAAAAAAATACTGAAGTTCTAGTTTCTAGTCTGGCATATAAGGAAACTAGAAGTTGTAAGTCCCATCTACACAAGAAAAAAGCTGGAGAAACTGAAAATCAATAATTTTTCTTAGATCTATCAGAGAACTGAGGTCACAGGGCCAACCACTGCCCCCAAAACTGGAGAGATAAGACAGGCAGATATAGAGAATCACAGCTTACTGGAACAGAAGCTTAATAGCAGAAACCTCTATATATGGACCAGTACCAGAGAAGGAAAATCTAAACCATTACTGACAAATTGATGGAGGTTCCCTGTGGATAAGTTTGAGAGTTAAAAAAAATTTCAACAGACCCAGTTTTAATGGGGCCCCCACTCTTTTGTGGCTTTTACCTCCAGAAGCCCTACCAGGTTCTCATAGTGAAGACAAGAACCTCCTGCTTCTGGCAGAAAGAAGGAAAAAGTAGACATTTAGAAATATGCCCAGAACTTCTGTTGTTTTTAACAAGTCCAGCCTTCAAGAAAAACTTTTTTTTCAGAACCTAATCAACTGGGGAAGGAAATACTCAACTCCAGTACCCCAGCCCTCAAGACATATAAGGGAAATATCAACTCTGACCTTGCCATCTCACTTAAGGGGGAAAAAAAAAAACCCAGAAAACTGAGAAGTAATTGTAAAAGTCACAGTCCAAAGGCATAAGCTCACTAAAGTATAAAATGAAGTGTAATTGCTAAGGGAAGAGGAGAGAAAATTCAACCATATAAAATGCTCAATAAAACCTGAAAAGGCAGAAAAAGAGTATGAGAAAAAAATGAAAGAAACAAAGAATATGTGCAACAAGGAGAAAATGGTAACAAATATGGTAGATGTTAATCCAACTATATAAATAACCATATATTAAACATCAAAAGACTAATAAATGCACCAATTAAAAGAGGGGCAACTGTCTGCCTTCAGCTCAGGTCATGATCCCAGTGTCCTGGGATCGAGCCCCATGTCAGGTTTCTTTGCAGGGAGCCTGCTTCTCCCTCTCCCTCTGCTGCTCCTTCTGCTTGTGCTTGCTCTCTTTCAAGTAAATAAGTGGAATCTTAAAAAATAAATAAATACACCAATTAAAAGATATATATTTTAAAGTGGATAAAAAAAAAGACCTCAACTCTATGTTGTCCACAAGAAACCCACTTTAACTGTAAAGACACAGATCAACCAAAAGTAAAGGGACGGAGAAAAATGCCAGCTAACACTAATCAAAAGAAAGTGGGAGTAGTTATATTAATTTCAGGCAAAGCAGACTTCAGAACAAGAAAAATTATCTGAGATAAAAAGGGGATTTACATAGTAATAAGGGGATTAATTCTCCAAAAAGACAAAATAACCCTTAATATGTACACATCTAACAACAGAGCATCAAAATACATAAGGCAAAAACAGAACCACAATAAGACATACACAAATACACTATTATAGTGGGACACTTTTACACCCCCTCTTAGTAATAGATCTAGCAGGACAAAAATCAGTAAGGACATAGCTGAAATGAATAATATAATTAATCAAGTAGATCTAATTGACATTTATAGAATACTTCATCTAACAACAGAATATTCTTCTCAAGCTCATATAGAAAATTCACCAAGACAAACCACATTCTGGACACTTATTAACAAATTAAGAAGGATTGAAATCATACAAAGTATGCTCTAAAACCACAATGGAATTAAAGTAGAAATCAATAAGAGAAAGATAGCTGGAAAACCCCAAAATACTTGGAAATTAAACAATGCATTTCCAAATAGTACATGGATCAAAGAAGAAATCTTAAAAGAAATTTTAAGAGTATTGAAAAAATTTTCAAATGCTTCAAGAGAATTTGGTACCAAAAATTATTCTTCTTTTGGGAATAAAGGGAGAATATGATTTGGCAAAAACAACTGAGACAGCAAAACAAAGACTGAACAAACAAAGATGAAAACCTAGGGGGGGAAAAGTAAATCATGAAGAAAAAGAACAACAGCACATTAGAACTAACCAGGGCAGGGAGATAAAAGAGATAGGAAAAAAAAGTTTCAAAATTTTTTTGTAGTGTGAAGTTACAAGTAGCTTGGTGGTTTCAGAAAACTACTACCATTCCTTTAAAAGTAATCCTTTAAGGGGATTAAGAAAACCTTGGCCAACCAATTTGGTATTAAATTAGCTTTGCTATTGGTGTCCCAGAGATCTTTAATCCTGGTTCCTCAAGATCAACCTGAGCAACTGGATTCTTACCCAGAATCACAGTTCCTCCTGCATCACTCTTGCCTCTACTCTTTCAGGTTCTGTAGCTTTCATTTTGAATCTTAATCTCTGCCTACATTTGATCACACTAAACCAAACAAATACAATCTTTACGTAACCGGCCATATGTGACTATGCCCTATGCACTTCCTTGCCTGAATCTCCACCAGACTCGGTAAACTAAGTTTGAGTGTGATACTTTCAACAGCCTGGCCATCCTTCTATCAAACACAATGCTCTCCTCAAAATATACATTTGCTAAAGATATTCACAAATGATATTATTTTACCTCACATAATTTTCTTTTATCAAATAATCTATTTTTGCCAATATAAGAGTGACTAAAAAGTTTAGAAAAATGGAAGTAAGACCACTCCCAGCATTGTAAGCTATTAGCAGTGATGCAGGCTAGCTAATAATTCCTCTTCTGTAATTTGGTTAAAATAACTAGTTTAAGCTGATACCACACAGCTCAGGTGAAAAATCAGGATATCATAGGCAGCTTACCTCATTCACACTAATACATACACAACAAAGCTTCCTATAGGATTTTTGAAAATCAGTTTTATTTCTATAAATAGCTTTATTTTTGGGAATCAGTGTTATTTCCACAGTATATAGAATTTTGTATATTCACCTAGCTATATAAGAATATTAAAATAAATAAATAAAAATACTGAACTGATTTGCTGTGTTGAACTCTCAGAAAAACAAGAGTTAATTCAAATCTTCTATCTATCTGCTAGAGTTAAAAATGGGTGCCTACTAGAGAATATTATATGGAGCAAATAAAATTGCATTATTTTTTCAAAATGGAGAGGGAAAGAAAATGTGATAAATGGAGAAACAGTACAAATGAAAAGAGCACAAGCAATTGTTATACATATGCACACACACACACACACACACACACACCATTTAGGATAGTTTTTAAGAACACTATTTCAAGTATATAATTATACAAAACAGTAGTTGTTGTCCAACAATTATATAACAAATTAAAATCAATCAATATGGATTTTTGGCTGTCAACTAATAAAAAAAAATTCTCTTATCTTGGTTTTGAACAAGCCCTACATAGCAAGATATTGTAGCAACTTTAGCTACAAAAGCTACTTTAAACAAAATTGCTGAAAGAGGGGGGGGAAAAAAGCAGCCTCTAGCAGCTGTCACCTGGAGTTTGCCTGGCACTAACACCTAGCCTATGATGTTCTCCTGTTGAACATGAACAGTTTTCTAGAAAACCAACATCAAACAAGGACACTTTATGACCATGTGAAACAAGACAAAAAGCCACTGCAGAATCACATCTGGGTACTGATAAACATAAGAACACTGTGCAAACCACACTAATGACTAAGTGTCCCCCACATCCAGCTAACATAAGCAACTGCTGCTTCTTTAGCCATTATAGCTTTAGCCTCATGCCATTCCTCTTACCTCCTACATAAAAATTCTTAGGATTCAAATGATAGAATTGTCCCCCACTTTCTGACAACACTCAATTCATGCTTATTTGAACTTTTCTAAAAGCACCTAACATACACCCAAATCCTGTGGCAAGTCCTAACACCCTCTTAGTGAGATGTTTCATGGCTCCCTATCATATGCAATCTCCCTTGCTGTAATAAACCCAACTTTGTCTAATTACAGAAATGCAGTATGGTTGATGGGCACAGACACTACACTTCCTTTCAAATGTTCCAAAACCCAGTCTATGTGTTATTTTGGCCAGTCTTCAGCCTAAAAATTAAGTTAGTATGATATTGGCATTAGAACAGGGAGAAAGACGGAAGAACATTTTTATTTCAGGTACAAATTCTAGTACCCATCAAAAGTTAATATATGACAAAGGAGTATCACAACTAGTAGGAAAAGGAAGAATCAGTTAACAAATGATATGATAAAACTGATTGGTTATAAGGAGGAAAAAGTCATTTTAGAGTCATACTGTATACACCAAAACAGATTCTAACTGGATAAAAAAATTAAAATATAAAAGATCAAAGCACCAGAAAATAAAATAAAATAGAAATGATTATTTAATCAAAACTTTGAATTTTAGAGGCAACTCTTTGCTTAGAGGAGATAAAAAGGAAAGGATCAATAGATTTAACTATACAAAAATATAACTATATATATGTATATATATATATACACACACATATATATATAAAATGAAAATCATGAGCTAGGGAATTTTTTACAAAAATATAACAGATAAAAGATTGAAATACTTAATATATAAAAATTTTATACAAACTAATAGAAAATTCCTAAGAACCAGGAGATGAGAAAGTAATAGATATGAAAAAAAAATTCATGTAAGAAGAAACTCAACTGGTTAATAAGTATATAGGAAAATAATCAAGATCATTAATAACCAAAAAATATAAATTAAAATAACTAATTTTGAATTTTCATATACTAAATTAAGAAAAATATTTTTAAATACCTAAAGCTTGTGACAGTATCATTAAGCTGGTAGTTATATAGGACTAAGGTGAATTTAAATTGGTGAATCCTTTTGGAAAATAATTCAACAAGATATATACAAGTGTACAATTCACCTAGTTTACCTTTAGGAATCTAGTCTGGGGAAATAATACTATATATGCTGAGACAAAGAGAAAGACACATGCATTATACCATAATATTAAAAACGGAAACAACCCGCATTTCCAATAATAAAGGAAGAGTGTATCCACTGGATGGAATGTTATAAAGCCATTAAACTTACGTAAAGAAAAAATTCCTAACAATATGAAGACATTTATGTTCTAATGTTAATCCAGAAAAACTAGCATGTAAAATTCTATATGTCTATAACATAATATAGCATAATATCCATAATATAACTGAGATACTAAACATACGACATATAATGGCCAGACCAGGTATAACAACAGAATTTTGGCCCACAAACTCTGCAGCAACCAGCCCAGAAAACCAAACCACAATCCCTGCAGCAACCATTCCAGGAAGCCAAATCACGACCTCTGCAGTAATCAGCCTAGAACATTAGGACTTGGTCAATGACTGCCAGGTTCCCTAATTGTTATAGACACTTTCCCCCACAACACTTCAAACTCAGTATGAATAAGAGAAAACCAAATATGATTTCCAAGCCAATCACATAGGATGCCCCATTTATAGTCAGCCTGCCTCCAGTTTCCCATACCAACAACCTCCTATGAGAACATATCTGAAGCCTACCTTTTTTTCACTATAAAGCTTTCCCCACTCCCCTACTTACCTTTGAGTCTCTGCCAAATGCAAGTAATGGTGGCTGACTCCCTCACTACAGCAAACTCTAAACAAATACCCTCTGTTCTTATTTGAGCAGTCGCTTATGTCCATATAACAAAAACTAAACATAAAAAAAATACTGAAATAAAATGCACCCAAAAAGTCACTAATTATTATCTATATCTGAGTATTCAATATATGGATAATCCCAGAATGTTTTTCTCTCTAGCCTGCTGTATTCTCTGTAATGAGCATATCTATACTTATAATGGAAATGTAATTTTTCAATAAAAATATTTGATGGACTACTATTCAGTAATAAAAAGGGGACAAATTACTGATACATTCAACAACACAGACAAATCTCAAGTACATTATGTTGCATGAAAGAAGACACACACAGACAATACATACTTAAGATTCTATTTATATGAAGTCCAAGAATAGGCAAAACTAAGCTATAATAGAAGCCAGAAATTCATTGCTTCAGGAAAGGGGTGGGAGTGGGAAAGTAACTGGAAAAGGGCAGGAAGAAAATTTAAGAAGATTTAAGGTAATCTATATCATATTTTGACTGATGGCTACATGGCTATGTATAACTGTCAAAATTCACTAACTAGTATTTAAAAGCTGTGAATTTTATTATGTGTAAATTAGACCTCAAATTCTTCCTTGTTCTTCCCAACTTTGCTTGCAGCTGTCAAATCCCAAGTGTTCAACTCTTAGCACTGTATCCTCTCAATATTTATGTTTTGCTCCAAGCTTTTTAATCCTATAGCTCTATGAAAATGTTAAAATTAAATAAATTATTTTTATGATAAATGTATAATCCTGCTTTGTATGAAGGCAGGTATTAGATTAGTTATCAGGGAACAAAAAAGCATGATTTGAAGATTATTCTTTGAAGATTACATGAATCCTTTCAAGGAGAAATGGTAATAAAGAGAAATGGTGACTTAAAGAGCTATTTTAGTATATTAATATTATCAATAAGTATTAGACTTGTTAGGAGAATAAAAGTGTAACATAAGAAATATGTTTTAAATATCTTCCAGGCGCCTGGTGGCTCAGTCAGTTAAGTGCCTTCCTTTAGTTTAAGTCCTAATCCCAGGGTCCTGGGATAGAGCCCCTCATCAGGCTCCCTGCTCAGTGGGGAGCCTGCTTCTCCCTCTCCCTCTGCCCTTCCCCCACCCGCTCATGCTCTCTCTCGCACTGTACTCTCTCTCTCAAATGAATAAATAAATTATTTAAAAAAAAATAAATATCTTCCAGATTCTTTCATTTAGAATAAAAGAGCTTTTAGCCAGGAGAATATAAATAGAAATTAAGATAAATAAAGGACAAAGAGAAAGACAGCAAATACACAATAAAATGATTTTTGAAAATAGAAATACAAGGTAAAATGAGGAAAGTAGTAAGGGAGCAAAGAACCTAAACCATTTAAAAAAGAATAAAAGGAAGTTCCATAAAAGTTACAAAAAATGAATTAAGTACACATTGCAAATCATTACTTACATAAAACTATAACTGGTTCATTTAGTGTGTGCTGGCCTCACAAATTAAAAAAAAAATGGCCCAATTACAAAGTGCCTAGTATAGAGTTATATATAAAATAGGCCTTTAATAAATAAGTATATAGTAAGTAATATACATAAGTAAATGAATTCACCTAATACCCATGCTGAGTAATTGCCAACACACAGAGTATTGAATATTACCTCAAATAAAAGAAATTTTGGTTATGATAGAACTGGAAAAAGCAAAGATCCAATAATAACTACCTAAGGATGGAAGAGAATCAGAGTAAGGAAACTTCTGAATTATATAGGTAATCAATAAAAATAATATACAGATATTTATAAATGGAACTCTCAATAAATCAAAGTTATGTTCCTCATAAGTATTCTGATCCTCTCCTTAATGCCCTCCAATTCAGTTCTTCAAGTATCATTAGCCTATCAACCTGAGTCTTGGATATCCTATAACTTAGAAGAAATCTAAGAGAAATTAGAGCTGACTAATCCACTTTCAGCTTCTTTTTTTTTTAAAGATTTTATTTATTTATTTATTTTTATTTTATTTTAGAGAAAGAGAAAGAGAGAGCTCAAGGGAGGGGGAGGGCAGAGGGAAAGGGAGAGAAAGAGTTTCAAGCACTGAGTCTCAAGCCACCCCTGAGTGTCGAGCCCCACTCGGGGCTTAATCTCAGGACCTGGATATCATGACCAGAGCCAAAACCATGAGTGGGATGTTTAACCAACTGAGCCACCCAGGCTTCCCTCAGCTTCTTGCTATATAATCCTAAGTACTATAAAGTCCTTGTCAAATAATGTTTTGTTTTTTCAACTGTTTTTTAAATATTCACTTAAAAGAAGAGATATGTGAAACTATTCCATCCTAATCCCTCCAATAACTTATCTCATAAATAAAAATTAATACCATTGAATACAACCTAAAGAATCAACTCCAGTCTTATTTTCACATATTCTTTTATGTCTCTTATATTTTCCTCTTTTCTAATAAACTAAGGGAAATCTACCCCCACAGTAGCAACATGAAGTAGGAATAGCTTAGTCTGACTTAAAAATATTCTTTTCCAATTTCTTAAAAGATGTGACCATCCCTAGAAAATAAAATTTAAAAATCTAAAGTCTGATTTTCATCTTGTAGTACACTGAACAACTTCCTCACACATAATCTAAGAGTTCAGAAAGGAAATAGCAAAGAATTTTGTTTTCAACAACACACACAAAAGCAAAGGATACCTGATCTTCAAAACAAAACAAAACTGTGACTTTACACAAATTGAATTAAAGATAACTTCAAGCCAGATGAAAATGCAGTGTGAACCTTGTTTGGTTCCCAAGCCAAACAAATCAATTACAAAAAGATACTATGGAACAATTGAGGAAACTTAAACATTACCTGCATAAAGAAATTCTGTTAATATTTTTAGATATAATGGTATTAGAGATTTTTCAAGAGGAGAAGGGGGGAAGTGTGTGTGTATATATATATATATACACATATATTATAATTATATTATATATATATAATTTTTTTAAGATTTTATTTATTTATTTGACAGACAACCAGCGAGAGAGGGAACACAAGCAGGGGGAGTGGGAGAGGAAGAAGCAGGCTCCTAGTGGAGGAGCATGATATGGGGCTCAATCCCAGAACGCCAGGATCACGCCCTGAGCCGAAGGCAGACGCTTAACAACTGGCCACCCAGGAGCCCCGGAAGTTTATATTTTTGAGAAAGAGAAGGGGGGGAGGTTCTTATCTGATCTCTAAAATTTTTACAGATGAAATTGTATAACGTCTAAGATTTGCATTAAAACAATAAAATGGGTGATCAAGATTTGCAAAGTTGATAACTATTGAAATTAGGAATTTATTAGAGTATTCTCTCTGTTCATTTTCCAGAAAGTAATTTAAAAACAAACAAACAAACAAAAACAGACAGGTGAAGGTAATGAACATCTTTGTGAAAGGCAGAATAAATGGCCCCCTAAAGAATCTGTGAATATGTTAGTTTTTATGGCAAAGGGGAATCAAGGTAGCAGATGAAATGAAGATTACTAATCAGTAGACCCTGAAATGGGGAAGTTAACCTGGATTATCCTTGTGGGCCCAATGTGACCATAAATCTTTAAATATGGAAGAGGGAAGCAGGAAAGTTAGTCAACAGTGATGCAATGTGAGAAAAATTCAACTGGCCAATGTTGGGAAGAAGACAGAAGGAATTGTAAGCAGCCTCTAAAAGCCAGAAAAGGAGAAAACACTCTCCTAGAGCCCTACCAACACCTTGATTTTAGCCCAGTGACACCCATTTCAGACTTCTGACTTCCAGAACTATCAGCTAATAAATTTGTGTTGTTTTAAGCCACTAAGTTTTTGGTCATTTGTTGCAGCATAAATAGGAAATTAATACAATCTTCTAAGAGAATTACATATTTTTATTTACCTGAGAGGAAATTAAAGCACAGTGTGCTGAAAATTCAAATGAAATATGAATCAAGTAAAGAAAAAATTTACTCATCAAGCAAAGAAAAAATTTCCAAATCAAATACCCTCACTACTTTAAAGGTAAAATCTTTCCTCTTTTCCCCCTCTACCTTTCCCTTTCTGGTAGCCTTAACTTCTTTTCTATGGCTCAACTGCATTAGCCCCACTACAATATACCAAAATGATATTAAAATCTACCATCACTGCTACTTTCCTAACACTTTTCTCCTTACACATCTACTCTTTTTTTTATGTACCCTTTTTTTTTCCCAGATTTTATTTTTAAGTAATCTCTACACCGAACCTGGGGCTCAAATTTACAACCCCAAGATCAAGAGTCGCAAGCTCTACTGACTGAGCCAGCCAGCCACCCCTTTACACATCTACTCTTTCTTTAAAAAGATTTTATTTATTTATTTGAAAGAGAGAGGGCTCAAGCGGGAGAGGGAGGGAAGCAGAGGGAGAAAGAGAAGCAGACTCCCTGCTGATCAGGGAGCGGGACATGGGACTCGATCCCAGGACCCTGAGATCATGATCTGAGCCAAAGGCAGATGCTTAACCAGGCAGATGCTTAACCAATGGGTGGCTTGAGCCACCCAAGCACCTTAACACATTTATTCTTAAAAGTACTAATTCTAGGGGCACCTGGGTGGCACAGCGGTTAAGCGTCTGCCTTCAGCTCAGGGCGTGATTCCGGCGTTATGGGATCGAGCCCCACATCAGGCTCCTCCACTATGAGCCTGCTTCTTCCTCTCCCACTCCCCCTGCTTGTGTTCCCTCTCTCGCTGGCTGTCTCTATCTCTGTCAAATAAATAAGTAAAATCTTTAAAAAAAAAAAAAAGTACGAATTCTATCAACTCTATTCTCTATTATAGTGTGACCTTAATTTTATCCATCATCTTAGTGAAAATATTTTACCCTAATCAATTCCCTCCGGTCTAAATGGGCACTCTCAGTTCTGATTCGTTTGTTTTTAATTTTGTTTTCACCATCCTTGACCTCTCTGTGATGCTGAGACATCCTTGAATTTCTTTCTTAATATTATTTCTAAAGAAAGCATCAGATTATTAAACTATACTTTTGAGTTTTCCTCTTATCATTCTGCTTACTTTTATTTCTTCTTCGTTAGGTTTTCATTTCTCATCTACTCAGGTGTTTACAAACCATAAGCATTTCCCTCAGACTCACTCTAACTTCTTAATTGATTGTACTACTAATGATTTTCAAACATTTTTGGTTTTCAGATTTGCAGAAAGGTGGTTAGTCAATTTGTAATGAATAAATTAGACTGAACATTAAGCAATTCAATTAATTTTCTTGACAGTCTAACTTTATTGTGTATATTTAGGTAAAGTACTAGTTTTTAATGTCACTGAAATTTATAGATGATTAGCAAAGCAGAAAAATTATTAAAAACTAACAGTTTTCTCTAGCTACCAATCCTTATCTTTGAATCCAGGCATCAAATCTACATCTAAAACCACCATTACAAAATGGTCAATTTTGGGGCGCCTGGGTGGCACAGCGGTTAAGCGTCTGCCTTTGGCTCAGGGCGTGATCCCGGCGTTGTGGGATCGAGCCCCACATCAGGCTCTTCCGCTATGAGCCTGCTTCTTCCTCTCCCACTCCCCCTGCTTGTGTTCCCTCTCTCGCTGGCTGTCTCTATCTCTGTCAAATAAATAAATAAAATCTTTAAAAAAAAAGGTCAATTTTATTTATAATGAAATGTACATATCCTACTATGAAGATATTTTTATACTATTTTCGATCCAAGAGATGTTTACTGGATATATATAATCCAATTATAATATACTTGCCTAAAGTTAAAACATTAAATATTATACTCGGTTTCAAATTCAAATTCATTATATTGATTCAAATTCAAATTCATTATATTGATTATGTATCATTATATTCAAAATAATTCCATATACCATCAATATCAACTGGTAATTTTAGGCCTCCAATGAAAGTAAAATCACACTCTCCTTTCTAATATCTTACATAAGTCTGGAAAATATCTTAAATGATTTTGTTGATAAATCAACCAAAAAGTATTATTTCACTCATTATAGTCAGTTGGCTGAGAATGGTTTATGTCCTAATCATTTTTAACATTGTACAGTAAATATCTTTTGAGCAATAAACTTGTTAAATATCTCCTTGTGTTCCTTCAGTGACTATGAATGTTCCATTTAACCAAGCCTCTACACAGGTATTACCATGGGCCTGGAGGTCTTGTAGTCTATTCCTTAAAACTACTTTCTCTAAATCCTTAAATATGCTTTCTATTTTTGGCTTTCTCAAATTTAATCACTGATTTTCTAACAGTCCTTATCAATAAATGTTAGCATTATTTAGAAAGTTAGGAATGATTCCCTAGTGTATTATACACATTAAGGGATTAGCCTTTCAACTATTAAGAAGATGTTTTAGATTTTTTTTTTAAAGATTTTATTTATTTATTGGACAGAGATAGAGACAGACAGTGAGAGAGGGAACACAAGCAGGGGGAGTGGGAGAGGAAGAAGCAGGGTCACAGCAGAGGAGCCTGATGTGGGGCTCGATCCCATAACGCCAGGATCACGCCCTGAGCCGAAGGCAGACGCTTAGCCGCTGTGCCACCCAGGCGCCCCTAGATTTTTTTAATTAAAAAAAAAAGAACACTGCAGCTACAACCAAAACCTTTTATAAAGATTATTATTTTGACAATTAAGTAGGAACAAAAAACTCAGTTTTCTCTAATAGGACAAAAACTCAATTTAAAGCTTAAAACGGAGGCGCCTGGGTGGCTCAGTCGTTAAGTGTCTGACTTTGGCTCAGGTCATGATCCCAGGGTCCTGGGATTGAGCCCTGCATCAGGCTCCCTGCTTGGTGGGAAGCCTGCTTCTCCCTCTCACACTCTCCTTGTTTGTGTTCCCTCTCTTTCTGTCTCTCTCTGTCAAATAAATAAATAAAATCTTTTTAAAAAAATAAAAATGAAATAAATAAATAAAGCTTAAAACAGGGCTTCTACTTGAAAACTTCAATGAATACAAAGTTATTGCTATTAAACTAATATGTAAATGGTATATAGAAAAATGATATGGGAAAGCAATACAATCATTCTATCATTAAAAGTAAACTATGTAACTTAACCCTATGATTTTTTGCAGGCACATCTTCTAGTGAAGGCAGAAGGAGGGCTACAGAACTGCACCAAAATTCAAGAAATACAAATTTGGTTTAATCACTAGTAATAATTCTACAGGTATACAAACTTGGAAATTATGTTTTTAAGTTAGTTCTATATTGAGACATACACGAAGTATGACAGCACTATTTTTAAAATGAATTTTTGTCTTTTTCCTAGTTTTTTTTCTTAAATTCCATACATGAGAAAAATCATATAGTATCTGTCTTCTTCTGTCTGACTTACTTCACTTAGCATTAATACCCTTTAGGTCCATCCATGTAGTTGCAAATGGCAAGATCTCATTCATTTTTATGGCTGAGTAATACTCCATTAAATATACACCACATCTTTATTCATTCATCTATTGATGGCCACTTGGGTTGCCTATTTGGCTATCATAAATAATGCTGCAAAAAAACATAGTGGTGCATATATCTTTTTGAATTGGTGTTTTTGTTTTCTTCACATAAATATCCAGTAGTGAAATCACTATCCATATGGCATTTCTATTTTTAATTTATTGAGGAACCTCCACACTATTTTCCATAGTGGCTACACCAATCTACATTCCCACCAACTCAGCACACAAGGGTTCCTTTTTCTCCACATCCTCACCAATGCTTGTTATTTCTTGTCTTTTTGATTCCAGCCATTCTGACAAATGTAAGGTGGTATCTCATTGTGGTATGATTTGCATTTCCCTGCTGATTAGAGATACTGAATATCTTTTCATGTGTCTGTTGGCCACCTCTATGTCTGTTTTGGGAAAATGTCATTCAGGTTCTCTGCCCAATTTTTAATCAATTTATTTGATGTTTTGGTGTTGAGTTGTGTAAGTTCTTCTTATGTTTTGGGAATTAACCCTTAACAGACACATGATTTGCAAATATCTCCTTCCATTCAGTAGGTTGCCTTGTCATTTTGTTGATGGTTTCCTTCACTGTACAAAAGCTTTTTATTTTGGTGTAGTTCCAATAGTCTAGTTCTGCTTTTGTTTCCATTGCCTTTGTTTGTGGTATAAGAAAGTGGTCCAGTTTCATTCTTTTGCATGTAGCTGCCCAGTTTTCCCAGCACCATCTCTTGAAGAGACTGTCTTTCCTTATTGTGTGCTCTTGCCTACTCTGTCATAGATTAATTGACCATAAGGTTGGGTTTGTTTCTGAGTTTTCTATTCTGTTTCATTGAGCTATGTGTCTATTTTTGTGCCAGTATCATACTGTTTTGATTATTGGAGTTTTGTAGCATATCTTGAAATTGGAAGTTTGATACCTTCAGTTTTGTTTTTCTTTCTCAAGATAAGTTTTGCTATTCAGGGTCTTTTGTGATTCCATATAAGTTTTAGTATTATTTGTTCTAGTTCTGCAGAAAATGCTGTTGGTATTTTAATAGGGATTGCTAATCTAATGATTGCTTTGAGTGGTATGGACATTTTAACAATATTGGTTCTTCCAATCCATGAGCCTGGAATATCTATTTGCTTGTGTCATCTTCAATTTCTTTCATCAGTGTTTTATAGTTTTTGAAGTACAGGTCTTTCACTTCCTTACTTAAGTTTATTCCTAGGTATTTCATTCTTTTTTTGTGTATAATTGTAAATTGGATTGTTTTCTTAATTTCTCTTTCTGCTACTTCATTATTAGTGCATAGATATACAATAGATTTCTGTACATATTTTGTATCCTGCAACTTTACTTAATCCACTTATCAATTCCAGTAGTTTTTTGGTGGAGTCTTCCAAGTATTCTATATATAGTATAACATCATCTGCAAATACTGAGTTTTACTTCTTCCTTACCAATTTGGATGCCTTTTATTTCTTTTTCTCATCTGACTGTGGCAGCTAGAATTTCCAGTACTATGTTGAATAGAAGTGGTAAGAACAGACATTTTCTCTTGTTTCTGATCTTAGAGGAAAAGCTCTGTTTTTCAACATTGAGTAAGAGCACTATTTCCTTTTAAGATAAGAACAGCCATACTAAATGAGACCCATAATCCAATTTGCTGACAATATACTAGCACCAAAGACTTGTGGTAAGAAAATGTGATTGTTCTCTATAGTAACTTTAAAAATTTATAAACATACTTCATACAAGTCTATAATCCCTTACATGAGCACCCTTATCCTCTTAGGATAAACAAAGTGGGAGCCTAGAGTAACTGAATCATCTGGCTTTTGTTTCTGGTTCTTAAAAAAATTAATTTTAATTCATTTGGTACTTAAATTTGTTAGTATCTCAACCCTAACAAAGTTGCTTAAGTCTTCTGGTTTGCTTCCATTCCTATTCTTAAAGATGACCACCCTCAACTGTCACAGGAGCATGAAATCATTGTCAGACACTTTATCCATAATAAGTTATCCTGCAGTGTCAACTGTACTACCTTTTGTTCTACCAGTTACAGTATAGAATGAGACAAATACACACATCTCACAGAATATTTTAATGAATGAAAACTGCAGATATGTAGAACTGTGATCATGGTCTTGTGCCAAAATCAGTCATAAAACTTCCCAAATAAAATGATGTGAAATTAGAAGAGATAATAATCAGGGATACCTAGGCATTTAACCTCATTCAGCATTCTGAGGTCCTGGAAACCCTAGTTCTCCACAGTCCACATCTATGTTTCTATCTTTCTTTTCCTTTTTATTTTTTTTAAAGACTTATTTATTTATTTTTACAGAGAGAGAGAAAGAGAGCAGGGGGAGGGGCAAAGGGACAGAGAGAATCCTCAAGCAGACTTCCCACTGAGCAGGGAGCCGGACACCGAGCTCAATCCCAGTACCCTTAGCTGAAATGAAGAGTCAGACGCTTAACCGACTGAGCCACACAGGTGCCCCTCTATACCTGTATTTTTTATTTTACAGCCATTTATCTGAGAAGATCTGATGCTATATCTGGTATGAGGATCATATTACAAATCTGTTTCCTTGCAGAAGTTACGCTAGTTATCTATATGTTGTCTCTGACACCATGACCATTTATAAAAACAGCTTATAAATGTAGATGAATAGGGAGTTGGCTAATTTAAGAGTTTATTCAAAACTTTAGGAATCATTCCATCTGGCTCTGGTGATATATTTATTTTTGTCTATTTTGTTAATTAGGTCTAGAGCATCCCATGTGTTTGTCACTGTCAATCTAGTACTTCTAAATTGTTACCCTAAAACGATCATTTAGAAACAAAAGTGTCCCTTATATCTTCTTCAATAAAAACTGAGACTTCATTGAATATTTCTACAATCTTCTTTTTCATATCTTTTTGAAAATTATACACGATATTCCTAACGTGGTGTCACTCACTGAATCCTTTCCATGTCTTTATGTTACATAAATTTACTTCATAAAAGCCTTTTCCAAGAGGCCGTTCAAAACAAAATCTAAGTTGCTTTTTTTTTTTTTAAGTAGGCTCCATGCCCAGCATGGAGCCCAACATGGGGTTGAATTCAAGACACTGAGATCAAGACCTGAGCTGAGATCTAGAGTTGAATGTTTAACTGACTGAGCCACCCAGGCACCCCTCTAATTTGCTCTTAATACATCATTCTATCAGCTTCCTTGTCTCATTTATTCATCTATTCATTCAACAAATATTTAACTGCTTTCTATGTGGCAGGCACTTTTCTATAAATTGGTAAGATAGTTGTGAACATAATAAGGCCCCACCCTCATGGAGTTAAATTATGATAGGAGAAGCAAACAACAAGTAAATAAATATATATAATGTAATAACAGGCAGTTGTATTATCAAGAAAAAGTAATCAGGATAAGGGCAGAGAAGGAGTGAGCAGCAATGAAGATCTCTTTGAGAAGTTAACAATTAAACTAAGAACTGAATAATGTAAAAGGAATATATAATATAATTATTAGAGAGGATAGTGTTCCATGTAAAGGAAACAGCAAATGCAAAAGCCTTGAGGCAGGAATCATGTCTGAGAAACAGTAAGAAAGCCAATGTACCTGTTGCAGAGTAAGTAACAGAAAGCACAATAGAAAGTGATGTCAGGACCAGGACCATTTATATCTTTATAAGACATTAATAGGACTGTTGTTTTTATTTTTAAGAGAAATAAGAGTTCTGAGCAGAAAGTGCATAATATGATTTAAATTTTAAAAGGATTCTACCACTTATTATGAGAAGAGACTGTGTAGTGAAGCTTGAGTGAGAACAGAGAAAATACCTAGAAGGCTGTAGAATAGTAGTCCAGGCAAAAGATGTGGTGGAAGTGAAGAGATGTGGTCAGATTTAGGATATATTTTGGGGGGGGGGGTCAATAGAAAATTCTATGTTCTCAATGTCTCTGTTTCCTTAGAAATTAATCATGTTGCTTTTTTTTAATAAGTAAGAAAGATAAAGCAGAAAAAATACTGGATTTAATAATGGAAGAGCAGAGCATTAAACTTAGCTATGCCTCCTACTAACTTGAAGACCTAAGGATATCACTTAAATTCTCTGGCCTCAGATGTCCTATCAGTAAAATAAAAATATTTACACCTTCTTTGCCTTCCTTACAGGACTGTTATGAAGGTCAAATGGGAGATCTTACAGATAAAGGTCTCTAACTTTAATTTAACCAACTCACTAGATTAACAAAAACTTCCCATTCTCTTGGTAAAACATAGACTGATATTAATGATTCCCTGAATGCTTGATAAACTCTATGTAACATGGTGAGTAAACTCTATGTAACGTGGTGAGCTAGAGTAAACTCTAGTTAGAATACTTATCCTACTACTTTCCTACTCCTGGCCTAATTATGTGTAGGTCAGTTAACTATAGGGATGGATATATATATGCATATATATATTTTATATATATACACATGCATATATCTCGTGTGTGTATGTGTGTGTGTATATATATATATATACACTCATCTATACTTTTTATATATATGTGTGTACTTATAGTTGATTCTTGAACAACATGGGTATGAACTACATGGGTCCACTGATGCTTGGAATTTTTTTCGATAAATGTAGTATAGTACTATAAATGTATTTCTTATTATTTTCTTAATAACATTTTCTTTTCTCCAGTTTATTATACAGTGAATAATACACATAAATTCAAACTACGTGTTAATCCGCTGTTTATGTTATTAGTAAGACTTCCAGTCAACAGTAGACTATTTATAGTTAAATTTGGGGGGGGCGCCTGGGTGGCACAGCGGTTAAGCGTCTGCCTTCGGCTCAGGGCGTGATCCCAACGTTATGGGATCGAGCCCCACATCAGGCTCCTCCGCTATGAGCCTGCTTCTTCCTCTCCCACTCCCCCTGCTTGTGTTCCCTCTCTTGCTGGCTGTCTCTATCTCTGTCGAATAAATAAATAAAATCTTTAAAAAAAAAAAAAATTCAAACTACGTGTTAATCCGCTGTTTATGTTATTAGTAAGACTTCCAGTCAACAGTAGACTATTTATAGTTAAATTTGGGGGGAGTCAAAGTTTTCAGGGAGTTAATATTTGGGGAGTGAATATATACAGATATTCGATCATGTGGGGGGTCTGCATCCTTAACCCCACCTTGTTCAAGGGTCAACTATATATTCACCATATGTATAAACCGTCAGATGACACTTACATATCATCTAGAAGGACCTGACACCTGCTTCAAAAGCATATAAGTTCTTATTCTACTTTAAATAAATTAAAACCAAAAACTACACATAATGAATTTGGAATGGTTTGTGAAAGAAAAGTCCACACAGAACTCCAATTATAGAACCAATGCTCAACAAAAAAATCTTGTTCGTTTATCAAGTGATTTGTAAATTGACGTATATTTATATGTTTTCATTCAAAATAAAATGTTTAAAACATATATCATTATTAATAACTTTCTGCTTTAATCTCATTTCAATTAATCAACCAACCATGTATAGATTATTTCATTCATAAAGTATATCAAGTGCCTACTATAATTGTTTTCATTACAGCCATGTATTGGAATCTCCTGTGGGGACTTTTCAAAAAATGCAAGTGCCCAGGCCCAACCCCAGAGACTGATTCTCTAAGACGGGTGGAGCTAGAAATCTTTCTATTACACAGAGTTAAGAACCACTGGCCTGCTAGGTAATAAGCAGCCTAGCAATGATATGGAAACAAAATATATTTACCACTCAAAGAGTTGACATATAATGATAGTGACAAAAAAATAAATTTTCTAATCACAATAAGGTGCTAAATTAACTCTATAGGAATATGCCAGGTGCTATAGGAAAACAGAAGAAGGGGAAAAAAAACTCTGCTTTGGGCAGGAAAAGAGGAAGGCAGTGGTCAGAGCTGGTTTCATGGAGGTGGTACTTTAACTATGAGATAAAAAGTAACTGGCGAGGGGCGCCTGGGTAGCATAGTCAGTTAAGCCTCCAACTCTTGATTTCAGCTCAGGTCATCATCTCAGGGTCCTGGGATCAAATCCCTCCTTGGGCTCTGTTCAGCAGGGAATCTGCTTGAGGTTCTCTCCTCACCCCACCCCCATTTGAGCACAAGCGTGTGTGCACACACTCTCTCTCTAAAATAAATAAATCTTTTAAAAAAAAGGAACTGGGAATTCTCCAATTTTACTAGAGCTGGAAAGGATATTGTAGTTAGAAGCACCAGATTGAGAAAAGGCATTGAGATATGAGAATACAGTGCTTTCAGGTAATGAAATATACTTAGGAAATCAAGGAAATGAGGATGGAAAGGTAAACAGGAATCCCATCTAAAGGGAACTATATATAGATCAAGTTAAGCAGTTTGACATTTATTGTACAGAGCGGTAGTTTCAAACTGTGTTTCATAGAATTCAAGTTCAGAAAAGGCACTTTTTTAATACTTTTACTTTTTTAAGGCCAGCAAAAGTCCTACTACCTGCAGGTATAGTATTATACAATAAAAACCAAATATAAAAAACAAGCTTTTTATAATAGCTGTATAATTTATTATAATTTATTTTTTAAATGTATGCCAATAAAGTACATTTATTTGTCTTACTAGATGTTATTTACAGGGTTTCACATTAAACTTTTGTTTGTAGAGCATCACTGCTCTGGGAAACCAACATAGAATTTTTAGCAGGGAAATGACATAATGAACATTTTAGTTCAGAAATAACCATTATTATAACAAAATCAACTGAAATAGGGTAAAACAAGAGGTAAGAAGATCAGAAAGGAAGTGATTTCAAGAGACTAACCAAGAAAATATGACAGAAAGAACAGGTACTAGAGATGGCGAAAAGGGAATAAATTTCAGAAATACTAAGGAAATGGAATAGACAGGATTTGATGACTGATCAGAAAATAGAGAGGAGGATGGTTTTCAAAAGAGCAGATCTTACAGGTCTTACAGATTACAAATCTGTAATCACAGATTTGTACTTTAATTTTGGCCATGTGGAAAAGGTACAAGTACCCAAAAGGTGCCAACTGCTCAGTACTCAGAATAGAATGTTCTTTGCACATTTAATCAGTGAGTCCAAATGAAGTCCCCATTTTAGTGACAGTTCTAATTTTGAAACATCCTTAAACCATTTTTATATATTTTATTATAGTCCAGATAACCTAAAGTACAATCATAAAATCACTTTTTAAAATTAACTATATTACTATCCAAAGACGCCATAATACTTTCCCCATTTAGTAACATTTCAGTACTATTAGTGTTCCACTTATATAGCTATCTATCCTTCTAATTTCTTTGAAAGTATAATTTCGTTACCTATATTATTATAGCCCACTGCTTATAGTCATTCCACCAAGAACAAGGTGATTTTAAAACTTTCAGAACAATATAAAAATAAACATTTATCCCCTTTTTCAATTTATACATCGCCTTCACCCAATTGTCTTGTTTGATCTTCCCGATAACCTTAAGTCAGAAGAGCAGGAATACTTATTACTGTACTACAGATGGGAAAATCAAGGCTCAAGGCAGATAAATGGCTTGCCCAAGACACATGGCTGGCAAATGACAGAACTTTAAATAAAATACAATCTGATTCCTAGGCCAGTGTTCTTCCTACCATGCCATATGTTTTTGAATTAATACATATTTAACTTCTGCCACTTCTCATGTCTATTTCCTGTCTGAATAAATGGGAAGATATATAGTTATCTTGCATAACTTTTCCTCTCTTGCATTCACCCATTTCCCCTGAAATTTTTAATTTAAAACCTTCTCTACCAGGTTCAAAACCTCAATAGTCCAATGCCACTCTGTTTCAGAGGTCTATCTTTTTTACATCAATTTTATCTTGACCAAAACTCTCCTGCCTCACATTCACAAAGTAAGAGAATTTGGAAATTTTTTCAGAATCTTGGAATGGAAACAGTAATATGTCAAAGAATAGATAATAAGGGCCTTATTCCCCTAACTAGCAGTTCAAATTTGACCCCTAGGACACTTTTACATATTTGTCTCATGACCAATATTAAACCCCTAATCTGACAAAATATCTATTATTTCAAATTGATAATGAAATTATATACAACTTTGTATACAGAATTTTATGCATACAAACCTCATAGGGTAGAATTATATCTTTTAATCCGACCTAATTCTAAATCAACTCACTTTTACGTAAACCAATATGTAATATTTTACTAACTACAGATTTGATGTTTTTATAATGACCCTACTGGGAATGGAGACTAAGACAATAATTGAAACTTATGTCATTATATATGTTATTTACTACAAAAATAATTTTAATAATTTCAAAAAAATTCTTTTGAAGTACCAAAAAATTTAATAATTTATGTGATTTCAAAAATTTATGATTTGTTCTTATGTATTCAGGTACTTTAAAACTATATTAATCTGTATCATATGAATGACTTAGTAGCTTTTTAAATTGTACATGGTAGGTCAAAAACACATTCCTAGGCTACCCCCCCCAAAAAGAAACAATAAAAATTACAAACTACGTCAGAAAATACAATATCTATATATTAACAAAGCATTTGTTTTGTAAATTCTCATCTCTCCCCATCAGAATCTCTTTGTTTTGCTTATTCATTAGAAATTGAACATTAAAGCATAATTACCTAAAATGTTTCCTCACTAAACCAGAAAACAGGCTATTTTTTAAGTTCTTACAAGAATTAAATCCGTTGCATTTGTTTAAGAATCTGGGGGTGCTTTTCTACAGAATTTTAAACAATGAATGTAAAACAATACTGTTAGATCTTTTAATGGATGTATTCCTTTAGCTATTATCTACTTACTTCTAGCAACATCTTAATAGCTTCAATCATTTTATACAGCACAGTAACATAAAATAACAATTAGTTTCTCTGAATGTCAACAAGGAATTAACCAGAATGATTTTTTCCTTCGGTTTTCTACTTATACATAAATATTACATTAAAAATTTTGCCCACAATTTGGGCCTTAACATTGTCTTGCAAATTCTACTTTTTACGTTTGCTTATTTCCACTTCAAACTACCATAGCTTTTTAACAATGCCTAGAATAACTTTATTAATTCAAACATCTATCTGTAGATTTCTCTGCCCAGGACTGTCAAATGCTGGCATCTCAACAATTTCCAGTCCCTAGTGTGGGTGGTTTTTTTGTTTGTTTTTAATTCTTCTTTCCTCACAACGGTAAAATAAAGAAATAATAGGCTTTAAGCCAATTCAAAACTTACCTTGCAAATCTGGAAATACTCTGAAGTCAGGGTTTCCTGAATCTCCTCTTTGAGAACCCCTGCAGTCCCTCCTGGATGTATGGAACCACTTCCAGCCCCACCACCACTGTTACTGCCACTGCTGCTACCACTGCCAGGGGAGGAGGCAGTTAAGCCATCCAAAACTTTTCGGAAATTAAACTTCTTCATTTTAAAAACTGTTGAGAAATTCAAAGGAAAGGGTGACTTAACACATGGACTTATACCTGGGTAAAAGTGTACAGCTTTTCATTAGTCAAGGCAGTAGCCCTTCCCCATTTTACAAGCCTTGGCTATAAATGACTTAAAAAAGAGAAAGAGTCATATTTCATTTTGTCAAATTTTAATTCAAAAAAAGAACATCCTTTAAAAAGAAATAATAAAATATAACTCTAAAAGCAACAGTATTTCCTCCTCATACATCAAATTTTCAAGGGCTTTATCCCCAGCTGTAGCTACGCTTTATCAGCACTGGGGTAAAAATAAAAGGCAGTGTCATCATCGTCATTAGCATTATATCATCATTATTATTATACAATCAGACAGCAGTCCAACAGACCAAGACTCTGTCTCTCTTAAGGGCGGGCTTTCCTTCTAAAGGTTCAGCTCAGAATATTTTCAGAAAAACGATGTTGGGGTTGTGCAGTGGGAGAGCCGCTATTTACTACCACCTTCTGGGCTCTCCCCCATCATCTTCAACGCTCCCTTTTTTTCAGTAGGTAATGAGGGGTAGGCCTTTTACCATTCCCCACCCCCAACAGCCGGACCCCAAAACATCTGCGGGTGACCCAACAGCAACAGCCGACGGGAGGGGCGAGCGGCGGCGCCGGCTGCCTCCGCTTCTCCCTCCCCCCCCTCTTCCCTCCCAGCGTGTCCAGCCCTCCTCCCTCTTCTCCCCTCTCCACCCACCCCCCAACCCGCTCTCCGCAGCCGCCGCCGCGCTCGCCCGCGCGTCCGCTCTCCCCGCAGCACCGCGGCGGCTCCTGGGGGACGTGTAGCAGCGGCGGCGACAGCTGCGGCCCGATTCCCGCCTCAGCCTGCTGGGTGCGCAGAGCCGCCGCTCCCGCCGTGTCTCCCTGAGCCGAGCGCCTAGGCACAGAGCACACACAAACACCCTCACACAGACATTCGCGCGCCCATCCGGAGCACACGCAGCCCTAACACAGAAATTCGCGCGCGGGCGCTCACGCTCATGAACACACACACAGGTGTGAGGGAGCCGCGGCTGGACGGCGGCGTCGGCGTCCCAGAGGGATGACTATATGACTCCCGACTTAGGCACCTTCCTCGGCCGCCACTAGCTGCCAGCCAGCCCGAGAAGCTGAAGGTGCAGAGGGAGGCGGGCTCGCAGGCGTCAATCCCGCCGGACTGCCGCCGCTTCTCCTGTCCCTCTGGTCTTGGCGCCCGGCGCTCTCCGAGGTTCTACCCAGGAAGGCAGGCTCGAAGGAAGGCTCCGCCCCCCCGCCGTGGGATGCAAGCCCCGCCCCTGAAAAGCCCCCTCGTTCGCCCCGCCCCTTCCACTTTGGGCCGCGCGGCGCCGGAGAAAGGGGCGGAGAGCTCTGGGACGTCAAAGGGCGGGAGTAGCCTCGGCTCCAATCCTAGGCTCCATAGGGCCAAATTCCGTGGTCGCGAGGCGCGGAAGAAATTTGGGGATAGGCCGAAGGAAAAGCCAATGAAAGGGGGAGGGGAGAATTTAGAAAGGTAGGTGAAGTATTTGATTGACGGCGAGATTGGCCAGTATGCTGGGGGGCCGTGTTTTGGGGGCTGTAATTGGCGCTACCTGTTGAAGGACGGAAGTGTGAATCAATAGAATGCGTGGAAGCGTGCAAACTTGGGCGCCCTGAGTCCGAGGCTGCTGGAAGGGTTTCCCTGGGTCTGACCCTGGTCGATATTGTGAACTGGGCAGGTGATTTTGCAGCTTATCACCCCTTCGCTCTCCAGGTGCATCTGTTGAGCTTCCCTCACTGCCCTGCCGCTTGCTTGATCACCTAACAAGTCACCTCTGCTAGAGAGAATTGTGTTTCAGTAGACTTTTGGAATATTTAGCCTTTCAGATCCTAAAGAATCAATGGCTTACCTCGTTTCTTCTAATACGTAGAATTACCCCTTCCCCCCATTTTCACATAAACAATTTTTTTAAAGAAACATTTCTCTAAGTAAACTGTCAGTAATATATTTTAAGCTTTTTCTATGAGTCACAATAATCATTTTGAAAGATGCAGTATTTGGTGCAGGATTAGAAAATATAACAGTATCAGGATGGGAAAATTTGGTTCTGAGCTCTGACTTGATACTGAATTGTGGAAAATTTAGACCTTGATGTCTTCGTCTGTGAAAATGAAGAGCAGGGGGCCACAGCTAGCGTTAGACTTCAATCTGGGCAACACAGAAGAGTTCATAAGTAATCATCTCATATAGTCTTATATTTTAGAAATCTTCTAGGATGACTTTTTTTTTTTTTTTCTGGTGGAGGAAGGGGATGGGATGAAAGGGAAGACCTGAAAGAGAAACAATTTATCCAAGGTCACATAGCAAGGAAACAGAGATGGATTAGAGCTCACCTCCTTTTGAATTTTTCAGTACTTAATGTCTATTTTAATCCTTTTGAAACCTTTCAAAGACCCCCAATTGCCACAGCTAGACAATAACACTTTTGAGGGCAGGCATGGAATTATACAGTTCTTCTGTCTTGTCTAGTATCTAGCACAATGTTTCACAAATAAGAGGCACTTAAAGGATTTTGAATAGTTGGTTTGCTAATGTTACTAGTAAAAGATTTAAGAGATGATGCCCAATTATATCCTATCCTATTTGGGAGGGGTAAAAATAAGGGTGGAAACAAATGCCATGTCTGATGAAAACTAGATCTCAGTAGGGTTCCTAACAATATGTACCTTTGTCTTTACGCTGTTTTTCTACTTTTTTTCTTCTTTTCTTCCTGGCCCATTTCACCTCCAAGCATGGGTGCCTATTAAGGTTAAAGAGTTTGCTTTTCTCTTTCTAACTCTGAGAAGTAGCATTATTGTCTAAAATAATGGGTTTAGATGCCCTCCATCCCATCATCAGAAGTCTATTGACAATTCTTTAATTTTCAAACAAATGAAAATAAGCCTATAACAAGTGATGGTTTGGTCTTTTGATGAGAGGGAAGAAGATATCCTGATTCAGCAAAAGGAGATGTAATGTTTACAAGAAAACCCCATAAACCATTTGTTACTAACACTGTACTATATCAGCATACTAGGTGGTGGTTTTATTCTAAAAACTGGGGAGAAACTGAGAACAAAAGACACAAAACAGATTGACAAAGACTCTGCTTTAGACCCCACAGGGAATTCATTGGCCTACTTGAGTTGAAAAGAGGTGACAGAGTAGATATTCCTTCAGATGGGAAAACAATTAAGAATGGGAAGTGAAAGAAAAGCCAAGTCAGAATATATAAATGTTTCTAACAAATATTAGAAACCTAAAAAAAAATACGATTAGAATGCTGAGATTGTGGAATCTTTGGGATTATTTTAAATATCTTTGTTCTTTCACAGAAGATAGCACAGTGCTTTGTACATAGTAAGTGCCCAGTAAATATTAATTTAAATAAATGACAGGAAATAAAATTTTAATATAATTGCAATCTCGTAGAGTGGGAAACTGTGGACAGAGGATATCGTAATGCCAATTCACAAACTGTGAGCAAAGGATAGAAATAAACAGAAGAGTGCAGTATGTATGTGAGAAGACATCACAAACAATTATAGCTTGAAAATTTTGCAGGATGCGAGAAGCACAATGACATAGCTATGGAAGAAAATTCCATCCTTAATTAATTAAAAAGAAATAAGATGTTATCCTATAAATAGTGGTAAAGGAAACGACACCAGACCATGAAATATACCATAAAAATGATGTAGAGAACTTTAGAATTGGTCCACATAGTAATAAAGGAGAGCTTTGTTTATTCTACTACAAACTAGAATACTTCATTGTGAGGAGTTTCTAATAAGCCAAATACCTTCCTAAAATGGCAAGTATGAAGACTGCACAAAAGAAAAATAGTCTAAGTTTAGTCTTTGGAGCAAAATCATCAAATTATTTAAATAAATCTAATACATTGGAAAGATTTTTAGAATATATGTTAAAAATATATTACAACTCACTATAAGGGTTTGTGATCTTGGATTCAAGCCAACAATGATACTAATAGAAACCGATTTTCCATATCCTCAAAATAATTAAGTAATTGGAGAAAGTATATATATGTATGGCACTTTACACACAGATTTGCTAAACCGATTAAGCTTAGAGAAAATGAGGCCAAATTGACAAAACATATGTAAAGGTTTTGTACATTTATCTTTGTACGTAAAGATAATTAGTTCTACCAGTTACTAAGCACCTATATATCGGATACTATACTATAAAATTTATAAACATCTCTTTTAATTTGACCCTTATTATAACTCTATGAGACAGGTGTTGTTTCATTTTATAGGTAAGGAAATTTGAGACTCTGAAACCTATGAGAAATTCATTCAAAGTCACCTAGGTGGATAACCCAGTCTTCAAATTCAAGGCTATCTAACTTCTAAGATTATACTTTTAATCACTGCCCTATTACTAATTAGAGGATTAAATAGGATTTGGAATTAGAAAACAGTAAGGGTTAATTCTTCTGAAATAGTGAATTACATGTGTATTAGTTTGCCACGACTGCCATAACAAAGTGCCACAGACCAGGTGGCTTAAACAACAGAAACTAATTTTCTCACAGTTCAGATGCCTGGAAGTCCAAAATCAAAATGTCAGCAGGTTTGGTTTATTCTGAGGGCTCTCTCTTTGGCTTGTATATGACTTCTTTCTTACTGCGTTCTCATATGGTCTTTCCTCTGTGTGTGTACATTCCTGATATCTCTGTGTGTCCAAATTTCCTCTTCCTATAAAGACATCAGTCATATTGGATTAAGGGCAATCCTAATGGCCTCATTTTAACTTATTTACCTCTTAAACGCCCTATCTCCAAATAAAGTCACATTCTGAGGTATTGGGGGGAACACAATGCAGTCCATAACAATATGACAATCAAATTCAACGTTCTTGGAAGAGAGCACCTACTATGAGCTGGAAATGTGTAAACTATTTTACATTTAGTTTTTCATTTACTTCTCACAACAATCAGATATGGTAGCTATTGATCACCCCAATTTATGGGTGAGAAAATGGAAACAAAGAAAGGTTAAATAATATGTTCAATATCATACATCTTGTAGGTTGTGAAATAGGAATGTGAACTTATATAAATTGTATCCCAAAGCTATTTCCTTATGCTGTTAGTGTGAAACCAAAAAAAATCCCATTATATAGATATTTGATATTAGAAAGGGAAATTACAAAATTTAAATATTAGAATAAAACAGACTGAGCAGAAAAAAAGGAAAATATCTTGCTAAGGAGTTTGGATACTAGAACTAAAAAGACATTTGGGGATTGGGGAGAATGGGACTAGAAGCAAAGACCTTTTGGGATGGCATGCTAATAGGAAATTCTTACCTCACAATAAATCTCAGTATAATTTGAAATATCTTAAGGGTCCCACTAAAATAGAAAATCAGTTATTCAATAACTGATTAAGCATAGCAAGGCAGTAGTAAATTGTTCAGAGAGGCTGTAGTCTCAGTGAATATCAGAACAGCTGGAAGGAGAATTTGGGTAGAGGGAGGGCAATGATGCAACACTTACCTCAAGGCCAGACTGGAAATTGTTGACATTAGCAAGTGTGAATATTTCCAATCTGCTTGCTGTGAGGTGCTGGATCTTGAACTGAGCAACCTAATTTATCACACGTTTCCAACTGCTTAATCAAGTTATAGCACTATCCTTTATTATTTGCCATTCTAGGAGTTAGAATTTCATTAAGAGAACACAGTTGAAAAACAGGTTCCACCTATATCCTTTCTGGCAAAATTTTCAAGGGAATTAGGACTTATCTATCCTTCCTAAATTTTCATCTGACTTTTTCTGACCCTATTATACATCCTTCAGGAGGGAGCTGGTCAGCTTTCTGTCATATAGCAGGAAATAGCCACTAGCATTAAAATCTCTTATTCAGCCTACTCCAAGTGCACAAAGGGAGAAACCACAGGGTTAATTAAATAATACCATAGCTCTCATGACAAACAGGCAGAGGTCATTAGGATAGACCTAAAACATACAAAGTATGGCTCAGCACACAATCAATGACAGAATTACAAACAGAACTCATGCCTTCTAGGGCAAAATTCAAATATTTGCTATTAAACATGTAATTAAAATCAGCTCTTTGTGCCTCTTTTATTTTTTTAAACATTCCTTTTTTAAAAGATATTTATTTATTTATTTATTTATTTATTTATTTATTTATTTATTTGACAGAGCGAAAGAGCACAAGCAGGGGAGCAGCAGGCAGAGGAAGAGGGAGAAGCAGGCTCCCAGTGGAGCGGGGAGCCCAATACCGGCTTGATCCTAGACAGGAGCTGAAGGCAGACAACAGACTGAGCCACCCAGGTGCCCCTTTGTGCCTCTTTAAAATAGATTTTCACATATCTATCCATCACATTGGGATGTGGTAAGAGAAAGGGATTTAGTGTTGGGTCAGGCTAGGTTTCCTAGCTGGGGCACTAACAAGCCCTTTCAGCCTCTAAGCCTCATTTTTTCCTTTATATAGACTATTTTAAAATAAAAGTGTAATGTAGTGTAAAATGATTTGTAGAATGCAAACCACTATACAAATACATTGTTATTATTTATCATTATTCTTTTGCTTTAGTGAAACTGGTTATAGGAATTGAGTTGAATTTATTTTTCAATTATTATTAATATAAAAGTCTTTTGCATCTGTAGAAGGACTGTTGCTGAAACTGAAGGAGAGGAAGAGGATTTGGACTAGATGATTTTATTTAGTCTTTCAAATCCAAAATTCTCTTTGTACGATTTATTCAGTCAAGGTTCATTGCATTCTTTTCCTAAATAGTACAAAGCTTTACTGAAAAGATAATTAAAAGGATACCTATGTGGGTACTGGCCAACAGAGATGAACTGCAGCCTACAGTAGACACAGAAATCCTAAAAATTATCTACCAATTAGAGATTCCTGAAGATCACATTTTTTATTAACATTTCTACTTATGTACACTGCACATATATCTGATTATAAAAATAAGGTGTGCTTATTATAAAAACTTTAGAGGGCACCTGGGTGGCTCAGTTGGTTAAGGTCCAGCTCTTGATTTCAGCTCAGATCTTGATCTCCGTGTTGTGAGTTCAAGCCCCATGTTGGGCTCCGCACTGGGCATGGACCCTACTTAGAAAAAAAACATTCAGAAAATTTAGATAGTTATTTCTAGTCCTTTTCAGAACTGAACATTTTTTTAAAAGATTTTTTATTTATTTATTTGACAGAGATAGAGACAGCCAGTGAGAGAGGGAACACAAGCAGGGGGAGTGGGAGAGGAAGAAGCAGGCTCATAGCAGAGGAGCCTGATGTGGGGCTCGATCCCATAATGCCAGGATGACACCCTGAGCCAAAGGTGGACGCTTAACTGCTGTGCCACCCAGGCGCCCCAGAACTGAACATTTTTTTTTAAGATTTTATTTATTTATTTGACAGAGAGAGATAGCCAGTGAGAGAGGGAACGCAAGCGGGGGGAGTGGGAGAGGAAGAAGCAGGCTCCCAGCGGAGAAGCCTAATGTGGGGCTCGATCCCAGAAGGCCAGGATCACGCCCTGAGCCGAAGGCAGACGCTTAACGACTGCGCTACCCAGGCGCCCCATGAACTGAACATTTTTTTTAGCTAAACATTTTGTTGTGAGCTTTTCCCATTTCATTAAACATTGTTCAGAAATACTATTTTGAGTGTCATATGGATATTTATACAATGTATTTAATCATTTTCAAAGTCTTATGTATTTTATTTATTTCTAATTCTACACTATTATAAATATGGAGAGAATACTTTTATACTAGATCTTTGGCAAAGTTGCAGGGGTTTTTTTCATAATTGTGCTTTATATATTAAAAGTTTGCATAATATTAATTCCTTAGAACTCCTCAATCAGATTTTTTTAGAGGGTATTACTATGTCAAAATAGTATGTCTTCATACTTAGTTCTAAATTTTATTTATTCTATTTTTATTTATTTATGTATTTTTTAATTTATTTCAATTAATTAACATATAATGTATTATTAGTTTCAAAGGTAGAGTTCAGTGATCCATCAGTCTTATATAACATCCAGTGCTCATTACATCACGTGCCCTCTTTAATGTCCATCACCCAGCTACCCCATCCCCCTACATCCCTCCCCTCCTTAAAACCTCAGTTTTTTTCCTATGATTAAGAGTCTCTTATGGTTTGTCTCCCTCTGGGTTTCATCTTGTTTTATTTTTTCCTCCCTTCCCCTATGCTCCTCTGTTTTGTTTCTTAAATTCCACATATGAATGAGATCATATGATAATTGTCTTTCTCTGATTAACTTACTTCACTTAGCATAATACCCTCTAGTTCCATCCATGTCACTGCAAATGGCAAGATTTCATTTAAATTAAAATTTTATTTTTAAAAGGTTACACCAATTCGTATCTTCAAGAGCTTAGGTCCCTGTGGAAAACTCAACAATGAACCTTTTTGTAAAGTGATATCCCATACCAACTGTATTGACATTTTTTTGTTCAGATTTGTTTTGTGTTTGAAAACAATTCAGAAAGTTTTAAAATGATAAGAATTTAAGTCTAATCACTAAACAAAGCAGGAAAACATGACAAGAAAAGCATAACTTCAGTGAAGCTTGTAACTTCAGACTGGTGGAAAAAAATACAAGTTTTCATAGAACTTTAAGGTTAGAAAGAAACTTAGTAACTCATGTTTGATTTCTAAATTTAAAAAGTAATAACACAAACTCCAATTATATCAGCAAATTAAAATTATAATTTTTACATATTTTTGAGGGGAAATAAGAGAAAATAAGCACAAGGAGAGCTTAAAAAGTAGACAAAGAAATATAGACTTATAGAATAATTTCATAGGAAAACAACCAAGTCTTAAGAGAATATTTAAGGGTCTTAAAACCATGTTGGGTTTTTGCCACTGTATACTAAATAGAGATGTGAACCCTTGTATTTTGTTGTATAAATTAAAACTGAGAGCAAGATGCAGAGTACAAATTATAGATTCTCTGACCCTCATTTAGATGATAAAAATACAAGGGTTGACAGCCTTTCTTGGGTTTGGAATGACTTGTGATGATTGCACCAGTTTAAGCAGGGATATGCATTTGTTTTCATGATGGCAATCACAATATACTGAATTAACTTTTTATAATGGCTAACAAAGGGTTAAGATGTTAAGATTTTGTAAATACCATATTAATTATTAGCCCTGCTAAAATTGGCACGCTAGAGTTTTAGAGAATAAGCTAGGATGCAAGCATGACTTTGCTTTATCATAAACAAAATTCCAAAACAGAGTCAGGAGAATAGGAATGGAATGAGTGACTTCTTGCCTGTCCAATTACAGGCTCTAAGACAAGAGAAAAGCCTTTAAGTGGGTCCTGTCTGGCCATGAAGGATAAGCTTTCTGTTTCAATCAGCTCCTTGGCTAGCTTGGCTGACAAAACATTGTTGTTCTCTTAACCTTTGTAAAGCTAAGGAACTTTACAAGTATTTTTTTCAGTAACAGCCAGAGTGATTTATGGCTTCTTCTAGCTCTCCCCAGTTAGAAAAACAAATTTTATGTCTTTGCCTTATTCTTTCCTCCCCATTATTCCCACTCTCTATTGTCTTTAGCCATAATCCTTCTTTATTTAATGCAAATATTACTTAATTTTGCATAATTTTCCAAGAGTGTCTATACTTTAATTATGGAAACCAAATTTCTTGAATTTTCTAGGACAGTTGCTCTTTAAAATATACTGTATCATCATTCTTGTAAATCATCAAAACCATCTCATAACCGATAGAGTTCCTCAACAAACACTGCTGTCTTCCATGATGCCATTTTTAAATTTGAGTGGCAAAAACTGTAGGGGAGGGAGATAAACAATAGTGTATTTTGAAGAACAGGAACTCTGATTTCAGACAGACCAGAGTCTGCTACTTATTCAGTGTGTGACCTTGGACAAATTATTTAACTTCTCTGTGTTTCAGTTTTCTTATCTATAAAAGGAAGATAAAATTACCAATCTCAGGGTTCCTGGGTGGCTCAGTCAGTTAAGCATCTGACTCTTGATTTCTGCTCAGGTCATGATCTCAGGGTTGTGAGATGGAGCCCCGCGTCAGGCTCTGCACTGGGCTTGGAGCCTGCTTAAGATTCCCTCTCCCTCTCCCTCTGCCTCTCAAAAAAAAAAAATTACCAACCTCTTAGGATGGTTGTGAAAATTAAGTGATTCAACATACCACCTGGCACATAGGAAATCCTTCACATGTTAGTTATTATTAACTTTCAGCCTCAAAAGTCTCATATGAATATTGATAATCATAAAAGAATTATAAGAAAAAAAATTAAATTTACCACTAAAGTAAAAGACCTTAACATGAAAACTACTAAAATGCTATTTGTTATGGTTTGGACCTTGGGAAGTAGGTAACTGGGTATTTGTAGATTGATAATTAACTAGTCCTTTAGAAAGGAAATCTCTGTAGAAACTGTTAAACTTGGCTGGGTTCAGCTGGGGAGGTGCAGAATGGTAAATCTTGGAAAATAGGCAATTAACTTAGTCATATTATCTATTTAAAAAATACGGTGTCTTAAGCAAGAAACAACAATTGTTGGAGAGGATGTGGAGAAAGGGGATCCCTCCTACATTGTTGGTGGGAATGG
>NC_048218.1:62970427-63044046 GCF_002007445.2 Ailuropoda melanoleuca | reverse complement strand
AATATAATATAATATAATATAATATAATAAAATAAAATAAAATAAAATAAAATAAAATAAAATAAAATAAATACAATACAATACAATACAATACAATACAATACAATACAATACAATACGGTGTCTTGGGGCGCCTGTGTAGCGCAGTCGTTAAGTGTCTGCCTTCGGTTCAGGGCGTGATCCCGGCGTTCCGGGATCGAGTCCCACATCGGCTCCTCCGCTGGGAGCCTGCTTCTTCCTCTCCCACTCCCATGCTATGTTCCCTCTCTCGCTGGCTGTCTCTCTGTCACATAAATAAATAAAATCTTTAAAAAAAAAATACGGTGTCTTCAGGCCCTATTCTAAAGAGAACTTACTAGCAAAATAGGACAAAAGAAAATGTATCTATAGATCAATAATGATTAAATATGTTTAAAGATTTTCAATGTGGAAACATTAGTTTTCCAAATGGAAAGAAAACGTGCAAACCCAGTCCCTCTGTCCAAACTCCAGAATGGAAGAGAGCTGTTACTGTTATTGTTTGCTTGCTTGTTCTTTGTTGTTGTTTTGTGGCTTCTGTTTTTGTTTTTTGTTTTTCTCATTAACAACTTTTGAGATTGGAATTACCATTGGCACCCATAGATTATTGTAAAATCTTTCCTGATAATCCACATGAAATATTCAGAGACTTGCCAAGAAATGATGGAAAAAAAACTGGAAAGAATAAACAATTATTAAGCAAGCAGAGTTCTTCAAACAAGTACAGGGGAGTAATGTGCCATCATTTCAACAGCAGGTGATGAAAATGACAATGCAAATATTATATGAACTAATATATATCTTGGCTGAATTTTTTATTTCTCTTCATGTAATTGTATACTTTTTGATGAAGGTTATTCATTATTTGTTGTATAATTAAATGTGATTTAAATTTTACACCACTGTAAGACTTCTGATTATTTTTCTTTAAAGAGTAATTCATGATAACTACCAATTCTTGCTCAAGTAAAAAAATCTGTTTACAAATAAGAAAAAATAAACCTTTCACAAGAATATGTGCTCTGATTGGTAAATTTTTTAATGTGGTTAGCATATTTATAATTTATTAACTCTTAACAGTTTTCCACAGTCCAAAAAAGAAAGAAGGCCAAAGGAATCAAAGGTGGCAGCTATGAAAGCATGTATATCCCAAAAGATTTGAGAAGCAAAGGAGTTGATATAGTAGGAGCCATATTGGGATGCCCAGGTGGCATCCCGTTAAGCGTCTGCCTTTGGCTCCGGTCATGATCCCAGGGTCCTGGGATTGAGCCCCACATCAGGCTCCCTGCTCGGCGGGAAGCCTGCTCTCCCTCTCACACTCCCCTTGCTTGTGTTCCCTCTCTCGCTGTCTCCCTCTGTCTCCCTCTGTCTCTCTGTCAAATAAATAAAATCTTTAAAAAAGAAAAAAAAGAAGGAGCCATATTCCCCTCATGCATACCAGACTTAACGAAGGCCTTAGCCTTTAATAGTGCAGGATGAAAAAAGAGGAAAAGTACTGAGAATAGATATGAGTCAGCTTTATAATCTGTAAAATGGCTTACAAACAGCAATTTTTGTCTATTTTGTTCATGGTTATATCCATGGTGCTTATAATAGTGTCTGGCACATGGTAGATTTTTCAATAAATATTTGCTGAACAAAAATACTACTACATGATATTCATGCTTCATGCTAGAATTTCAAGCCCAAATCTGAAGATGTGATTAAGCCATAAATTGGGTAAAATGCTTCACTTATTCAACAAATATGTATTATGTGCCTATTGTGCACTAAGTAGAATGCTATATGTTATAGGGACAAAGAAATAAAAAGTAATACTGACTTGAAAAGCTGATAATAATTGAGTATAAGAGTGACAGACATGCAAACAATTATAAAACACTGCTATGATGTTATGAGAGTAATGTGAATGGTATAAGCAGAGCCCTGTGACTACACTGAAAGAATAACCAATTATTCCTTCCAGGTGCCTCAATAAAGAGGTGTATGATTGAGAAGGTTGGTTTAAGTCTTCTTGAGTCTTTTTCTATACTTAGCTTCCTCAACACAGCTCTATGTTGATCACTTCTTTGAGGACTCTCTTACCTCCTTCACTAGATCATCTTCCTCTTCCAACTCCTAAGGATTTAAGGAGAAAGTGGAATATGGGCAAGAATTCGTAGTTATCATAAATCACTATTTCAGGAGGTTTGGTAGTAAAGGAAAAGAGGAAAGCAGAAAAAATGAAAACATGAAAAAGGAGGTGCTGGTTGAGATAGGAATGAGTAATATTTTGGGACAGAGAAATAAAAGCAAGGAACAAATGATTCAAGATTCAAGAGTAATATAAGATAACCAATAAAACATGGTCATAGTCTACAACAGCTACTTCATAACCTTCCTAGTTTTCCCAACCTCCAGCTTCTCTCCCACTGCAACCACAGCTGAAGGCTTTGTTCTAAATAGAGAAAATGGAAGCCATTAAATGAAAATGTTCTGGTCCTCCTACCCTCAATCTTTAAGACAATAACAACATCCGTGTGATTTCTCCTACTAACAGCCCCTACCTCCCACCTTGTTCCTACCTTCTCCCATTTAACTACACTCTTCTACTTCTACCAAACCTCTTATGCCTTTCTCTTTGTTTATCAGGATGATGATTAAGAATCCCTGGGAATCTCTCACCTTCTCTACATGCAAAATTACGATAGTTTACCCTGATTCTCCAAGCTAGGGTTGATTTGGGGAACAAAAATATCCATGAGAAAAAGAAAAAGTCCTACCCAATTATAAGTGAATATAAGATATTCATTCATTCTACAATAGGAGTGGTGAATGTATGGTGAAGGAAAGATTTTTTATTTTGCCACACCAGAGAGCATGCTTCATCAAACAGGAAGGAAGAATTAGAAGATTCCTAACTTGCAGGGTTATAATAGGCTTTATTTAGGTTCAGTTAGACTAACAATTTCCTTAGCATATTATTTTTTAAATCATTTAAACTCCTTTAAAAATCCTCAGCATATTATTTTTTAAATCACTTAAACTGCTTTAAAAATCCCTACTTTAGAGTTTGTGTGGTGTTTTGATTTTTAGATAAAAATAAACAGAAGCCCAGTATTCCTTTCGCTTTGGCATTTAGATTTTTTTAATACAATAAAAAAGCAGGCTTGCCTCCTGGGTGTAAGGAGAGCTTCTAGATGTAAGAGTCAATCAATCGGGAAGGGCATTTGTGGGTAGGAGTTGTGAAAAATTGCCAGCTTGACCTTGAAAATAATGAAAAATAATTGAGACTAGTAGCAATGAGCATTTATTTCCCATGTGCTGCAGTTTCTCTCACATTTTTAATTTGATTTAAATTTCTGTCCCCTACCACCTACTCACACATATTCTGTGCACTATTAACATCATAATGTATATTAACGAGCCCTCACAGCTGGGTAAGAAGCTTCTTCTAGCAGGCTAATAACATCACTTTGACTCAATGATGCTGTGCATAATGTAATCTAATAAAACTGTGTCATGTGCACTGAGAAGCAGTCAGAATAAAATAGTTCACCCATCCAAAGAGGCAGCAACTAGGAATACAGCTATACTAGCAAAATCATCCTGATTTATATAGCGCAGTGGAATTTGTGTCCTTGTATATATTTCTTTGATTCCATATATATACATTGTGGTGGGTAGATATAAAATGATAGAATCTCAAGGGTGGAAAACATATAAAAGGCCATCTACTATAATTAACTGTTTAATATTTAAATTATCTCAACAACATTTGTTACCAGTGGTCATCTGACATGTGTCTGAAATACTCTCTGCCCCCTCAACATCCTACCTTTAACTATCCCTAGCAATGGCAAGAAGGAATAAAATATCTCTAGAGAAGAAGTTTTAAACTTTGGCTGCACAATGGAACATCCTTGGAAACTTTTTTTTTTAAGATTTTATTTACTTATTTGAGAGAGAGGGAGAGCACACACAGGTGGGGAGGGGCAGAGGGAGAGGAAGAGAAAGTCTCAAGCAGACTCCACACTGAGTGTGGAGCCCCACACAGGGGTTGATCCCATAGACCAGGAGATCACAGCCTGAGCTGAAACCAAGAGTCAGACGCTTAAGTAACTGCACCACCCAGGCACCCTGCCTTGGGAACTTTTAAAAATCTCTAAGCTGAGGTTGCAGACCACATCAACTAAATCAGAGTTTCTGGACTTGGAATCCAGAAATCAGAGGCATTTTTAAACACTTTCGAGGTGATTCCAAATGCACCTAAGATTGAGAATCACCTCTCTAGAGGAAACACATCTGAAAATAATAAATTCTTTTTATAGGAAGCCAAAATTAGTCACTCTGCAATTTTGACCTATGGTCCAAAAAGAAGTTTTCTTTGGAATTCTCAGCTAAAGATCAGGGAAATATTCTTTTCTTGGCAGATAAAAAATTAAAAAATAAGTTATTTTTATAAAGCATGAGTAAAAGGTTCAGACCTGTAAGTGACAGGCATCATATATAAGTGATTTATTTTTTAACCCTTGAAGGAAATATACCTCTCTTTAAACTTTTGCACATTTGAGCAGCAAACCATGTCTTAAGAGGATTAGACAGAGAAAGTTTCATGTAGAATCTGTCACTATGGACTTGATCCTGTTACTGCTTCTCTACCCATGAGATGCCTGCCCCTCTCTTTCTCAGGTGAGATACGTAAATGTTTTCTTTTAGGACACTGAATGATGGGCTTCCTCTATACTTTAGTAAAGATATTGTAAAGTACCAATCATGCAAAAATCCTCAGGACATATAGTAAGATACTGAGACCGTAAAACATCTCAAGATAATGTTCCCTTCCTTTTTTGCTTTACATATATATGTATCAGGATCATGTTCTAGTGGCTGATTATCAAGTCCATCCATTCTGAGAAGAAGAAATCATTGTCAAATCCCTTATATTCTAAATGAAGCAATATGGGTAGTCTAAGTGTGATAATCACCCTTCCACATGAAGGACTTGAGAAATATTTAATAACAGATATTACTTCTTCAATTTCTTTCTTCTCTAGGTTGAATATATTCTCAAATTCTTCAATTCTTCCTCATAAAACATGGCTTTACTTTCTCTCAATATCTTTGTCTCCTTCCTCCTATTGCTCAGCAGATACCTATAGTCCTCTTAATTATGGTTCCCAGAAATATGGAGGTTACCTTCTTGGTCCTAGATACAATAAAATAGAAGTTCTCTTACTTGAAGCATTTGGATCAATATTTGGAAAAAACTTACCATAATGAAGAACCATTAAATAAGTGATAATCTACTAGTACATGATGGTACATTGTTACTGAAGTTTATAGTCTCAGGTCTGAGCAATTAAAAGAATGGAGTTGCCATTAATTGGTAAGGGGAGAACTTAAGAAGGAGAAAGTTTTGGAGGGACTTAGTTTTGAACCTATTAATATTTTGGTGCCTATTAGTTGGTAGTTGGATATTTAAGTCAGGTATTCATGGGAGAGGTCTGAGCTACAAGTATTAGAAAGATATAAATTTGTGATTCAGCAGCATTGAGATGGTGTACTTATAGGGATGATTTTGGATGAGACCACCAAGGGAATGAGTATAGATAAAAAAGAGAATGAGTGCAAAGACTGAGTCCTAGAGCATTCCAACATTTAGAAACAATAACCAGAGATAAGAATTAAAAGCAGTCAATAAGCATAGGGGTGCATATATCTTTTTGAAGTGATGTTTTTCTTTTCTCTGGGTAAATACTAATTTAAAAAGATATACATACACCTATGTGTAATGTAGCATTATTTACAAGAGCCAGCATATGGAAACAACATATGTATCTATCAATAGATGAATGGATAAAGATGTTTTATACACACACACACACACACACACACACACAATGGAATATTAGCCATAAAAGAATGAGATCTTGCCATTTGCAACACACGAATGGACCAAGAGGGATTAATACTAAGTGAAATAAGTCAAAGAAAGACAAATGCCATATGATTTCACTCAAGTGGAATTTAAGAAACAAAATAAATAAATTTTAAAAAAAGACAAACAAAAAAACAGATTCTTTTTTTTAAGATTTTATTTATTTATTTGAGAGAGAGCACAAGCAGGGTAGAGGGGAGAGAGAGAAGCAGACTCCCTGCTGAGCACGGAGCCCAATGCGGGACTCCATCCCTGGACTCTGGGATCCTGACCTGAGCCAAAGGCAGATGCTTAACCAACTGAGCCACACAGGCGCCCCCCAAAACAGATTCTTAAATACAGAGAATAAAATAGTGGTTGCCAGAGGAGAAGTGGATGGGGAGAGAGGTGAAAGAGAAAAAGGGGATTAAGAAGTACAAACTTCCAATTATAAAATAAATAAGCCATGGAAGTGCAAAGTACAGTATAGGGAATATAGTCAATAAGATTGTAATTACATTGTTTGGGGATAGATGGTGGCTACACTTATCATGGTGATCACTGAGTAATAGAATTGTTGAATCATTATGTTGTACACCTGACACTACTATAACACTGTTTGTTAATTATACCTCAATTAAAAAAAAATTAAAAGGAGCAGTCAATGAGATAGTTGAAAAATCAATACTATGCATTCTGTATGCTAAGTGAAGGGAGGGAGTGCTCAACTGTGTCAAATACTGCTGAAAGTCTAATAAAATGAGACTTGGGGTCCTGGGTGATAGTGACAGGAGTGATTGTGGTGGAGTGGCAAGAATAAAAGCTTATTGAGATCAGATTCAAGAAAGAATGGTAGTAAAAAAATTGAATAGTGTACAAATACATTTTTCTTTGGGTTTTTGTTATAAAGGGAAGAAGAGAAATGGAATGTAGGTAGAAGGGAAGTAAGATTGAGAGAAGGGTAATTTTTCTGAGATAGAATAAAAAAAGCATGTTTGTTTACTATTAGGAAAAAGCCATTAGAGAAGAGGAAGTTAGTGGGTAGAACAGTTGGATATCCTTGAGTGGGAGAGAAGGGAAAAGATGTAGAACACAGCTGAAGTCCTAGCCTTACCTAAAAGTACATAGAGCTTATCCATAATAACAGAGGAGAAAGCAGAGTAGATAGTCACAAATGCATAGAGTGGATAGAGAAGGTGGTATTGGTTTTGTAAGTTCTTTATTGCTTCAATTTTCTCAGGAAAATAGGAAGAAAAATCATAAGCTAGGAGTGAGAATGAGGGAGGAAGTGTTGGAGGTTTAAGGAAGAAGGATAGGAATACGATAATTATCTAAGTCTATCAGAGTGGGAGTATAATTGCTAGGCAGCACTAGGCCCACTTAAGGTTAATGATGATGAACATAAAGTGAGACCATCAACCTGATTGTGTGCTTTTTTTCAGTCATGTCAACTAAACAAGCTCAGGTATGCAAATAGCATAAAATTGGTTTTAACCAGGATTGAAGACAAGTGAGAACAATATAGTGAAAAAGTGGAAAGAGGCTGAGAGTACAGATAGATGAGTCAGTATAATGATTGGCTATATAATTCAAGCTGAATGAATAACCAAGGAAGTGAAGACATGAGCAATGAGATAGTGAAAAGGAAATAGGATAGATTCTTTATTGGCCTTGTGGGTTCAAAGGATTGTTGGAATTGAAATATAGGAAGGAACCAACTGGAAAGGTTAGAGGAGGTGATAATCAGGGAGGAGAGCCTGCAATTGAAATCATACAAGGGATTCCAGTTATTGACAAACACAAGGTTTAAGCTATAATGTGTAGAGTGGCTGAGGTAAGGTGGAAGACAAGGTCATTACAAGAAAGGAGGTCAATAAACTGAAAAATCAGGCGAATGAAAGGATCATCACTCTGTATAAAGAAATCATAAAGAATTAAGACAGCTGTGTTACTGGAGAGAATGACAGAAATGAGGAGGAGTGATCTTCTGAGGGTCAGTACATGACTGCAAACAGGTGGGGTAGTGGGTGGAATAGACATCTGATGACATAAGAATCAAATCTTGGGAGGGATATGGTTTAGAGGTTGTTTTGAATATTTCTTCTTTATGCAACATACTTGTTTTCATCTTCAGCTTATCGCTGATATACTTAATACATATTCTACATTTTATTTGTGATTTTGATGAACTGTCAGAACAAAACAAGTCTAAGGATAGAGCTCCATATCATGCTACGAGAAACCTCCCTCCAGGTTGATACTGACCCATTAATAAACATATAACTAATTATGCTGTGGTTTAATAATTTCATTATCTTGCTCATCCATAAGAATGTCCAGTATTGTGAGACATGCCATGCCTTATTGAAATGGTTATATATCAAGTGCAATGCTGTTCAGACTAGTCTATGCTGCCCCTAGGAGTCAGTCTACAGTATATCCTCAGAGGTCCTCAAATTCCTGTGAGATTTATTCTAATGTTGTTATTTAATTTTAATAAAAATATTTTAAAAATCAATACAGACATTTGATATAATTTGAATAACCACTTTATAATTGAGAACTTCCACACTTCTTTTTTTTTTAAAGATTTTATTTATTTATTTGATAGAGACAGCCAGCGAGAGAGGGAATACAAGCACTGAGAGTGGGAGAGGAAGAGGCAGGCTCCCAACGGAGGAGCCCGATGTGGGGCTCAATCCCAGAACACTGGGATCACGCCCTGAGCTGAAGGCAGACGCTTAACCGCTGTGCCACCCAGGCGCCCTGAGAACTGCCACACTTCTGTTTCTGGGTCTGCATTTATCTTCATACTGGTACCAAGAAGTACTACTTTAATTGTTCATTAAAAAAACCAGAGGATGGCTTAATACTTACATGATGCATGCACCCAGAAAGCAGGCCAAATGACATCACTGTGTCCTCTATAAATGATGATTTTGCAATGTTTCAAATAAAGACAAGACGTGGGTGACCTGAATCATCACATGGCATGTGGTAGAACTGGAAGATCAAACCCACGGAAGTCAGTACCATGTTCATATTCCTAAACAGTGATTTTAATCTCAAACCTATTTTGATTAATCTAATCTATTTAGTTAATCTAAATAATATCAACTGTCACATGAAATTTTAGGGATGAATTTAAATAATATTGATTTTGTGGCCTTATTAGCATTCATATTGGATGATCTCGATATATAGTTTATATTTCAAAATCGTTTAAATAGAAATAATTTAGATTCTATCTTCTTTCATCTTAATAGGGTTTAATTATTACTCAGGTTGGAGAAATATCAATCTTTTTCATTCTTCCTGTATTTCTAGTCTAATGACTCTGATTTTAAATAGTGAGAGTAAAATATCCAACATGTCCTATTTATGAGTCCATGCTGGCAACCAGAAAATTACACATTTTTCTTGATAGTCACTCTTGTATTAGTCAGTAACATTACCCTCTCCAATCTCAATAGCCTAAAATAAAAGTTTATATCTACCTTATTCTACAAGTCTCATGCATAGCAATCAGTAGAGAAGCTCTCCTCATCATAGTCATTCAGATACCTATGCTAATAGACTTCCCCTGAACATGAGCTTCTGTGATCACCAGAACAGTGCACATTGGCTTTTTACAGTTTCCACCTGGAAATGTTACATATCATTTTCAATCACAATTAATTGGCCCAAAAAATTTACATGGCCATACCTTCAAATGGGAGTAGGAAGAATTGTCCTACCACATAAGTGATGGGCAATTGGAAAGACTGGGTAGGTAATACTAATGAATGCCTGTATCCCAAGAATTTTACAGGATGAATACTATATTCTCCAGTTGAGAATTAACATTTGTGTAAATTAGAGTTCTATGTTTGCAAACATCATAAATTGACTCTAGTTAACTTATGCAATTTAAAAGGAATTCATTGAAAAGACTGAAAGGAGAAGATTAAATAATCAGGTTCAGAAGGATAAAAAACCAGAGCAGTTCCAGGTGTCTCAGTAGAAAAAATAAATGAATAGCCTCTTCAAAGTTTCCTTATTGGGGTGAATAAAATCTACACAAATGCAGTCTTTTTTGATACTCATGTGGAGAGTGGAAATTGATTGGTTATACTGAGTCACATGCCCAGTTTATGGCTAAGGGACATCAAGTACCATAATATCCCATTCCAGTGAGGAAAGAGGTAATTTCCCAAAAGAAAACCGGTGTTGTTGTGAAAAGAAAGAGACACTTGAAAGCCAAAATACGAAATTTTTCCCTTCTGAAAATTCAAATTTCATTAAGCTGTCTCCTGGCACCTCTCCTACTCTTGATTCTTCAGAAGTTTATTGTTGTTCTCAAGACCCACAGGGTGGGAGATGAAAAGAGAAAGATCCTGTCTGCCCGCAATTATCTTTCCTACTGGCATGCCACATGGCTAAAATCTTTCACCAATATGGATATTGTTTTGTGTGGTCATCATCTCCACAAGGGGTTTAATACCAAGCAATCATTACTAAAACAATTTATGGATTAATTTGTGAGATTAGATGCCCATAATTGATCAGAGCAAGACCATGTGGCAAAAAAACTGGAGAACCATGAGGATCATGAGTTCTCTGCATTCTGAAGAACTTCCTGGAGAATGATGATTTGGAAGGTAAGGGTCAGCTCTACAGAGGGATCCTGGGCAGTCTTGAGTACTAGTACTGTGACTGGAAAAAAAGCCATGGGCAAACATTTTTAGAGCAAGAGTATTAATACAAAATGCTTTTTCTCATTCCACGCTTGCAACATCTGACCTTTGAAATTTGGCTACTATTGAGTTCTTCATAAGTACCACATGTTTTTCCTACTTGGGAGAATCAGTTATAAATAAAATGAGTTATTAATATTTGGCAATGCAGCTTCAAACACTGAATAGAAAGTTTTACTGACTACTCTGCTGAGTCCTTGAAGACAGATGGACCTAGCATGTGTGCATCATTTGAAAAGGCAGCAGTTTGCAATAGAAGGCCAAAATCTCATTCTGTCCACCCCACCCCCACAAACATTACTTCTGCAGGATGAGCTTTCTGGATAATCAGAGAGCATTCTGCACATGTGAAAAAAAGACAATAGCACAAGTCTGAAGTAGGTTTGAATTCTTTTGTTACTTTTACTTATTTAATTTTTTAAAAGAGACTGAGTCCAAAGAGTCTCTAGATATGCTTATAATATAAAGCATTTTATAATGAACCAAATTCTCCCGGTAGAATCTCTGACTGGTCATAAATTAAGCAATCTGGACACTGCATTTACTCCCTAAGGCCTTAAGTAACTGCCCCTTTGCAGAATGGCCCAAATGCAGAAAAAAAAATACAAAGATAAGAAAATGGGCTTTCATGCCAGTTTGCTAATAAATTGCCACTTCAGTTCCCTAAATGAATTCCTAGTAACCTAAAAAAGTTGACATAGATTCTGAACTCCTATCAAACTTCTAGAAAGGAACTCAGAGGCTAGTAGAAAAATTGATAAATTATTTAGGTTTTAAAAGATTAAGATAAAATGAAACATTAGCCACTATATTCATTCCTTAGGCCAAGAAGTTAAAGTCAATTTTTCTGGGAGTTACTATGGGACACAATGATCCTATGTTTTAAGGCTCACTCCAGGCATGGACTTAGAAATTTGTTATACACAATACTACTGATTATGATATAGAAATGCACTATACAGAATGCCCAAATAAGCCTTCCGTAGTCTTCTCTAAAGCCAAGGGGAGGTCAGGTTTCCTTATTACAATCTTTTTTTTAATCAAATATAACAAAGCCAGGGTGATTATAAATTAATAGTGAGCAATAATTTATAATAGTGATAGAGCAAAGACATCTCCCAAATTCAGAAGGTTTGTTTCCAAAATCTCATTCATACATAGATTTTTTGAAAGTGTGGAATATATTTTTCAATCATGCTTGGAGTCCCAGGCTACTTCAAAATGACTGATCCACCCAGAGACATCCTTGAGTATCATGCTATCAGTACACTACCATCTCTATACCTCACTTTCCATGTGACTGATAATGGATGAACAAATAGCAGGGGTATCATATATAGGAAGAGTAGTGTGTAGAACATGGCTGTGAGTAATATTGAGAAAATAGTTCAAAGGTACCAGTTGTTTGTAAATCAGATGTTCTTACATCAGCGAGTACTTGTCCTGATGTCTGTTAGCTAAGACACAATCTTCCCAAAATAATAATTAGATGATTTTTCTTAAACACAAACCAGAGAGAATGTATTAAATAATTTATGCAAAATCCAAAACATTTATCCCTGTTCTGTCCAGAAAACACCTTGCTTGCGGCTAGAATTCTTGTGCCAGGCACACAGTGCCTTTTTTCCTGGATGCTGCTAAAGACTCACAATCTTTTTACTTTCCTTCTGTTCCTTTTTAATATTCTCTATTAGTCCACAAAGTGCTTCGGTCATTACAGCCTTACCTCTCAATATAATTTCCAAGGTTAGAGCTTATCCTTCATCATCACATTTTAGATTGGCTTCCTGATGAGATGTTAACAAAGCAGACACTTTAATCTCACCAGTAACACTTTATAAATCATACTTAAAGTGGGTCTCCTTGTGAAATTGTTTTGTAAATAATCCTATCTGCTATGTGTTGATTTCTGTGCCTCATTCCTAAATTTCAAGCTGTAACTTATGTTGGGAATGTTTTGATATTTATCCTCATCCTATATTTCTCTTATCTCATTTTCCACCTTTATTGTTTCAAGTCTATGTTAAAATTACATATGAATCTAGACAAAGGAAGAGGCTGGTGGTTGTGTGTGGGGAGTGGGGTGGGGATTGGGGAGTTACCAGAGAATATTCATATAGAATAGTGCCTTAGAGGCAGCACTGTGATTGATGAGGACAAGGGGGCTTCTCTTAAAGTTGTGAAGTGAGCATCCTGGGTTTTTTTAGGCTTCTGCATTTACTTGAGGGTAGCTTCAGAGTGAACGTGGACATTTTGATTGATTTTTCTGTTTCACCACTTTTGATAGTACTGATATGGGTAAAGAAAAAACTTTTTCTCTACCATGAGGAACATCAGCTGTCCAATTATGATAATAGGTGACAATTGACGTTGGTCTTAGCTGTGAAAAAAGAAGTGATAGAAATACAGTAAAATGGAGAGTGTTCCACCTAAAATAAGCAGCTGCTATTTGGTTCAATTGGATTATTGCCATTTAGGAATATGGACACTGTGTTATCAGTCTTTTCCATTTTTCAAAAGAAGCCAGAAATCCAGACTTTTATGTGAGCCCTCCCATTTCTTTTTTTTTAGCGTTGGCTCAAACTAATGCTTTTTTGTGACTTTACAAGACAGTATGGCATCTTTTTTAAGGATACATTGACATCCGTTCTATCTCCACTGACTCATTTGGTGAGAACAAGAAGTCCACATGCCAATGCAAATCAAGAAGGGGGAAGAGGTTCAGGAAGACAGGAGGAATGGGAGACATTCTGCAATATATAAAGATAATGAGTATTGATGCTTTATTTTATACTAAAGTGTATAGATAGATAGATAGATAGATAGATAGATAGATAGATATAGATATAGATATATAGATATATATCTCCCCCACCAAACTGAGTTCTTGAGATGTCAAAAACACGTATGATGGTGAGAAACTTAAAATGTTAAAAAGTGCTATAGGCTTTAAATTAGGAGATGAAGAAGGAATATTGGGATATAGAACTGTGATAAGTCTTAGGTCACCTGGGTGGCTCAGTGGTTAAGCGCACAACTCTTGAGTTTGGCTCAGGTCATGATCTCAAGGTCATGAAATCAAGCCATCTGTTGGGTTCCGAACGGGGCATGGAGCCTGCTTAAGATTCTCTTTCTCTTCCTCTCCTTCAGCCCCATCTCCACTCTCTTTCTCTCTCTCTCTCAAAAAAAAACAAAAAACAAAAAAACAAAAACAAAAAAACTGTTGTAAGTTTGGTAAGATTTGTTCTTATAAAGAATAAATGTTGGTTATTAGCAAAAATACACAGAAGTACCCTGTATGATAACCAACAAAATTCAAGATACTGATTACATGAGATGCAATCTGGGAGGGTTACCAAAGTGATTTAATTGTATTGCTGGTGTTTTATTTCTTAACATGGGTTGTGGGTATGTAAATGTTCACTGTAAATTGTTATAAATTTTTATATGTCTTAATTATTTCATAATAAGCACATTTTTTCATAATAAGCACATTTTAAAAGAATAAATGTTAAACCTTTGTCAGACCTGTGAATGGTTGGTTTTTCTGCCAAATAATTATATTTTCTTTTCAAGGGCAAGAAGGGAAAGGGCTCTTGACTTTTATTTTCTCACTAAAAATCTCTCAGCCTCTGACAGATGACAGGAGACTGTGAGCTGAAAAGCACACCTCAGGCTGGCAGGAACATTGAGGGGTTGCCAGAAATGTGCTAGTTGATAGGACAGCCATGACTCCAGCAACTGGACCCTAGATTTCTGTTTATTTCCTGAACCCAGCCAGAAATGTTTGTAGAGTGACAGTGTTCAGGAGTCTGCTGTGATTTCTAGAAGGAAGTAATTAAAAGATTAGTAATTCTGAGCAATAATCAGGCATCGCACTGGTTATATGAATTGCCATCATCGCCATCATTATAACAATTAACATTCACATAACATTTAACAACATGCAAAAATGTCTTATATATATTATTTTACCTCAGCCTAGCAAAAATCCTGGAAGGAAAAGAGGAAAAGTAGTATTATAGTAATGGGGAAAACTGAGTGATTTCCTCAAACCCAGGTTTTCTGATTTCAGACATTCATTCTTTCTTAATATGCTTTGGGTCAGCTCAATGATTGACCTGCCCAACTTCTCAAATTGAGAAGGATTTGATGAGGGAGTTCTAAGATTCCAACCCTCAAAATATTAAGAATTAATTGAATCTCTAATCCCCATAATAGATTGATAAAGATCTATAGTTATGACTTTATCAAAACTTTTTCTGGACAATTATCTGCCAGTGACTTACCTTGCCTAATCCCACAGTTTGAGTCCACCTACCCATTTTGTACCTTGGGTTTGTCCATGCTCTAGACTTAATGACCAACCCTGTTCTTAATCATTGGTTTTTTTTTTAGGTTTATTTATTTATTTGAGAGAGAGAGCATGCATGCCCACGCAGGGAGACAGGCAGCAGGGCAGAGGGAAAGGGAAAAGGAAAAGAAGAGAATCTCAAGCGAACTTCAAGCTGAGCACAGAGCCCATCTTGGGGCTGGATCCCACAACCCAGAGATCATGATCTGAGCTGAAACAAAGAGTCAATCACCTAACCAACTGAGCCACCAAGGTGCCCTAATCATGGGTTATTTTAAAAAGCTTACATGTGAGAATAATATCTCAGCATATTCCAGTATTATCTGTCTGACCACTAGTCCCATCTAATACAGTACTTATGTTCTTGTAACTATCAGATGTTTCTGAAAGAAATAATTTTCATGTTTTAATTTTATGTCCTAACAACACACTTAATTATCTTCTTATTTGTAGTTTTTTTTTTTGTCATTTGATTCTCATGGGCTTTCCAGCCATCTATAAATGTTCATAATTTTACCTGTTCTTTCCCATTTTTTATACCTCTAATTTTTTCTCTCATACTCTTGAATTAAGTAATAACTATAAAGAAATATTAACTGGTAATGGTGACAGCAGGCAATTGTATCATGTTCCTGACCAGCAGGGGCTCCTTAGTGAATCCTCATTAAGATGTTTCTGATGTGATGACATCCACCCTAGCAGCTTAAGGAGGTACATATCTGCTCTTCCTCACTGAGGAGAGTGTATGTTTTCCAGTTTTTTGAGATATTGACATGTAACATATAAAGGTTAAGGTGAACATGATGATTTGATACACAAATATATCGTGAAATGATTACCACAATAAGGTTAGTTAACACCTCTATGCTCTCACATTATTACAACATTTTTGTGGGTGATGAGAACACTTAACCTACTCTTTTAACAACTTTTGAGTATATAATACAGTATTGTGAATTATAGTCACCCTACTGTACATTAGATCCCAAGAACTTATTCATCTTATACGTGGAAGTCTTTGACCAACTTTTCCCCATTTTTCCCATCCCCTAGCCCATTAGAAGCAACCTTCTACTATTCCATTATCTAATATTCTAATTCTAATTCTAATTCTTCCATTCTCTCTCTCTCTCTCTCTCTCTCTCTCTCTCTCTCTCTCTCTCTATATATATATATATATATGCATGCCACAACTTCTTTATCCATTGATCCATCAACTCACACCTAGGTTGTTTCCATACCCTGGCTATTGTGAATAATCCTGCAATGAATATGGGGGTGTACAAATCTCTTCAAAATACTGATTTCAATTTCTTCAGACATACACCCAGAAGGGATTGCTGGATTATACAGTAGTTCTGTTTTTAATCTTTTGAGTAGTTTCCATGCTGTTTCTAATTTACATTCCCACCAACAATGCACAAGCATTTCCTTTTTTCCACATCTTTGCCAACAATTGTTATCTCTTGTCTTTTTTGATGATAGCCATTCTAACAGGTGTGGAATGATATCTCATTGAACCTTTGATTTTGCATTTTCCTAATCATCAGTAATGTTGAGCATCTTTTCATGTACCTATTGGGCATTTGTAGGTCTTCTTTGGAAAAATGTCTATTCAAGTCCTCTGCTCATTTTTTGATCAGATTGTTTTCTTGCTGTTGTTGTATGAGTTGTATGTTCCTCATATATTTTGGATATTAACTCCTTGTCCGATAGATAGTTTGCAAATATTCTCTCTCATTCTGTAGATTACCTTTTCATTTGGCTGCTTGTTTCTTTTGCTGTACAGAGGCTTTTTATTTATTTATTTTTATTTAAATTCAATTAGCCAACATACAGTACATCATTAGTTTCAGATGTAATGTTCAATAATTTATCATTTGTTTATAACACCCAGTGCTCATCACATCACATGCCCTCCTTAATGCCCATCACCCAATTGCCCCATCCCCCTGCCCAACTCCCCTCCAGCAGCCCTCAGTTTGTTTCCTATAGTTAAGAGTCTCTCAAGAGTTTTTTCCCTCTCTGATGACTTCCCATTGCATTTTTCCTCCCTTCCTCTATGGTCCTCTGTGTTGTTTCTTATGTGCCACATATGGGTGAAACTATATGATAATTGTCTTTCTCTGATTGACTTACTTTGCTCAGCATAATACCCTCCAGCTCCATCCATGTAAATGGTAAATACTCATCTTTTCTGATGGCTGAGTAATATTCCATTGTGTGTGTGTGTGTGTGTACAAAAGCTTTTTTTGTACAAAAGCTTTTTATTTTAGGTGGTCCCACTTATTTATTTTTGCTTTTGTTGCTTGTGCTTTTGTTGTCACATCCCAAAAAATTGTTGCCAAGACCAATGTCAAGGAGATTTTCATCTGTTTTCTTCTAGTAGCTTATGGTTTGGGGTCTTACACTTAAGTCTTTAATCCATTTTAAGTTAATTTTTGTGAGCGGTGTATGATAGGAATCCAGCTTCATTCTTTTACATGTGAGTATCCATTTCTATATATTAGAAAACATCCAACACTATTAAAGAGACTATACTTTCCCTTCCCCACTGGGTATTCTGGGCTCATTTGTCAAATATTTGTTGACCTTATATGCACGGGTTTATTTCTGGGCTCTCAATTCTGTCCCATCAGTCTATGTGTCTGTTTTTATGCCACTATCATACTTTTTTAGTTAATATAGCTTTGTAATATAGTTTGAAATCAGGAATGTGATGCTTCCAAGTTTGTTCTTCTTTCTTAGGATTGCTTTGGCTATTTGGGTCTTCTGTGGTTACATACGAATTTTAGGATTATCTTTTTGTGTGCAAATGACATTGGAATCTGGGTGGGGATTGTATTAGGTCTGTAGATCACTTTGTGTAAAATGAACATTTTAACAATATTAATTCTTTCAATCCATGGACACAGGATGTGTTTCATTTATTTGTGTTTTCTCCAATTTCTTTCAATAATGTCTTACAATTTTCAGTGTATAGATTTTTCACTTCCTTGGTTAAATTTATTCCTGAGTACTTTATTATTTTTCATGTTATTGTAAATGGCATTGTTTTCTAAAATTTTTCTCAGATGGTTCATTGTTAGTGTATAGAAACACAACTGATTTTTGTATGTTGATTTTGTATCTTGTAACTACTGAATTTAGTAGTTCTAACAGTTTCTCGCTGTCTCTTACAATTTTCTATACATAAGATCATATCATCTGCAAACAAAATTTTACTTCTTTCTTTCTAATTTGGATGCCTTTTATTTCTTTTTCTTACTTCATTGCTCTGGCTATGACTTCCAGAGTCCTATTCTACTATTTAAATGGTAATGATGAGAGTGGGCCCTTGTTTTATTCCTAATCTTAACAGGAAAGCTTTCAAGCTTTTACCACTGAGTTGATGTTAGCTGTAGATTTGCTGTAGATGGCCTTTATTATTCTGAAGTACATTACTTCTATACCCAATTTGTTGAGAGTTTTTATTATGAGAGGATGTTGAATTTTGTCAAATCCCTCTTCTGCATCTATTAAGATGATCATACGGTATTAATCTTTAATTCTATCAATGTGGTATATCATATTTATTAATCTGTATATGTTGAACCATCCTTGCATCCAAAGAATAAATCCCATGTGATCATAATGTGTGAGACTTTTAATGTGCTGTTGAATTCAGTTTCCTATTTTTTTTAAGAATTTTTGCACCTATATTCATCAGGAATATGGGCCTGCAGCTTTCTTTCCTTGTAGTGTTTTATCTGGCTTTGGTATCAGGATAATGCTAGCCTCATAAAATGGGTTTGGAAGCATTCTTTCCTCTTTAGTTTGTAAGAAGAGTTTGAGAAAGATTGGTGTTAATTCTGTAAATGTTTGGTAGAATTTACCAGTGAAAACATCTGGTTCTGGGCTTTTCTTTGTTGGGAGGTGTTGGATTACTGTTTAAATCTCCTTACTTGTTATTGGTTGTTTCAAATGTTTTATTTCTTCATGATCTAGTATAAGATGTTTTAAAAACACACACAGGCTTTTTCTTAAGTAACTGGCAACAGCATTTAACTAAAAGATTTGTACTCATTTTCCTATTCTTCACAGTTCTACCCTTACACTGAATGCCCAAATGGATATACATCTTGTATCCCAGAGTCTATTTTGGCTCACCAATGAGAGAAAAGTACACATTCAAATCTGGTGTGCATCTTAAATATGTTTCAATATATTTTCTACTCTTTTCTATGTACTGGTCATGTTTCTTGTTTCTGAAAATCTGACTAATGAAGGTTTAAACAAATAGGAACTCACTTTTCTCATAAAATAGCCTAGAAATAAGTGTTTAGCTATATTAGTATTAGTTCATCTGTTTGACAATGCCAAGGATCCAAGTTCTTTTTATTTTTCCCCTCTATCACCTATAGTGTGTTGAATTTTATCTTCATGCTAATTACTTCATGGTAGCAAAATGGCTTTTAAAACTCTAAACTGCACATCTGCATTCAGAGTAGGAAAAACGGGGGTGGAAGTAGGCAGGAATTAGGGGAGAACAGTGCCAGCAGCATATGTCCCTTTTTATTAGGGAAAAAAAAAAGATTTTCCACAGAAACTTTATCAGCAGATTTCATCTTTGCTTTCATTGCTACAGCTGAATGACATAGCCACCCTGAGCTGCAAGACAGACTAGGAAAGTAAAGCTCATCGGCCTACCAATCATGCTTCATCATTTGGGACCAGGCATAAACAAAGTCAGGCTTGTATTAGCAAGGAAGAAACAGGAATGGATTTAGAGCAGAAAATTAATGGTGTTTGTCTTAAATATCCAATCTGAAATCATGTTTTCTGCATTTCTTTAGCAAGTAGGTGAGGTAGATATCTAATAATTTCTTACATAAAATATATATATATAAGACCATAATAAATTATGAATACCACATTCTCCCTACCCTCTGTTATCCACGGCATAATTAATTTTGGTGAAAATCAACTGTTTAACTTTTATTAGTTGAGGGAGGTCCATGAAATACAAAAACCTTAGGGTTTCTATTCACACAAAGAGTATGCTAGTATGTGATCTCTCTCTCTCTCTTACTCTGAAAATTTGTTCATACTGCTATTTCCAAAATCATTCCTATAGGCCACTGTTAGGCCTAGTGCAACCTAATTGAGGGAGAGCCTAATGATCACTTAACACACAAAAAAAATATTGACCAAAGATAGAGATCAAGCTAATCCAAGTAGTACAAATTACTCTATATTAATGCTATAAGAAGACAAGTTTCTGTCTCTTGACAACATTTCTCTCGTAAGTAGATGACTATTGCCTTGTGGTCTTGTAACAAAGTGCTCCAATCATTATCAGACATGTCAACTGCCACTTTGAACAGGTTTGAAATGCCTTGAGCTTTAAAAACTTATAAGTAAAATCAGAGCCTATTTTAGCTTCTCAAAAGCTTCTTGACACTCCAGGTGACAGATATCCTCATCAGGGTTTTCTAAGTAAAATCATAAAGCAGACTAGCTAGAGTGCAAAAGTGAGGCACTTTGTGTTATGTTCTTATTCCCAACCTGCTGATTTGGTCTTTTAAGTTGTTAGCTTGCATGGATGTAAGAATTTTCCAGTTTTTCATAGTTTCCTCTCTGTTCTAAAAAGGAATTAAATGTACTTTTCCAAGTTTAATCCTATATATTTAACCTCTGAAAACTCAAATTTGAATTTTTTATACTTCAATATAAAGCCTACTCTTTTAATATTCAGCAGATATTTTTAGTTGTCCATGCACTGTGTACAGACACTGTAAAGAAAACTAAATGCACAATAGTGAATATGATAATGGTACCTGCCCTTGCTGAGCTTACAGTAGAGTGGAGAAGACAGATTTTGTTATTCAAAGAAAGTTTCCCAGGGAAATTTAAAACGAAGCTAAGACCTTGTGTTGCTTAAGGAGAGTAATGCCAGCTGCTGAAACAAACAAACCCCAATTTCTCAGCAGCTTAATACACAAATGATTTACTTCTTGTTCAAATTACAGTTACATGCAAGTCTCAGGCATCTTCATCTTAGGCCTCTGTTCTCCTCGAAGTCTACTGAATCCTTTCCAAGTAGATGGTAGATCGAGAAATAGAGCAAGGTTTGCTTGCAGCAGGGTTTTATGGACCAGGACTGACAGTGGTATGTTACTTCTATCACATTTTAGTTACACAGGTACACCTCACTGCAAAGGAGGCTGGGAAAAGTAGTCTACCCATGTCCTGATGAAGACAGAAAGCTGGATACTGCTGAGCACAAGTAGTGTCTACCCAAACTTGAAAGGCGAGTAGCAATTAGCCATGGAAGTTGAAGGAAGGGAGGAGGTGGAGAGATGTAATGAAGAATGTTACAGAGAGAACATAAAGTAGAAGACCTAGAGGTGAGAGAACATGGTATATGGAAGCTGAACATCGCCTAGTGTGGCTGGAATATGGAATTCAAATTGGTGAAGTAAATGATGGGCAGGTCATGAACATCTTTGTAGACCATTTTAAGGAATATGGGCTTTATTCCAAGAAAAGTGAAGCTCCGTTAAAGGTTTTAACTAGGGAAGTGAAATGATCAGGTTTGATATTTTTAAAAACCATAATACCTGTAATATGGAAAAGAAATTGGAAGAAATGAGAGAGAGTAAGACTGAAGGCCATTAAGAAGCTGTTTATAAGTTAGGTGCTAGGCCCTGAACTAAGATAATGTCCTTAAAAAGCCCGGGCGGGGGGGGAAGTAGATTGATTTGGAAGATATCTAGGAGGCAAAATTGAAATAACATGGTTTCTGATAAGATATAGGTTGCATGTAGCATCAATCTGCAATGTTTCCAATATTTTTCTGCATTTTAGGTAGGAATACTTACTTGTTCATCTAGGTAAACTAGAGTAAACACTCTGGTTCCTCTAACAACTCATCTATCAATATTTGGAAGGAGATTAGGGCGTTCCCACGTCAAAGAGCAAGATATCACACCAATATATTTCATTTAGAATTATAAATGTAGTTGGGGACTACTATTTGCCCAAGGTCACTTGCCTGAAATAATTACATAAATCAACGACTGAGGTGAATTAGGAAGTTCCTAGTTGGCTCTGGGCATCTGATATCTCATTTTTTTCCTTTCATAAACTTCTAAAAATTACAGGATTGCCTAAGTTGAAAAAATTTTCTGCTTCACCACAAATCAGGTTATATCTTGGCTTGGAGTGAAGGTTTAATTTTGTCACTGGCTGAAAATGTTGGGGACATCTTAGTCAGACAAGAAGCAAGAGGTGCCAGTAGCCTTGCTGTGCAAAGGCTTTTTCAGCATATTTCAGGACATATTTGTTTAGCAGAATCCCAGACTGTATTCTGGGACCTACCACCTGAAGACATTCTGTTTTTGCAATATCAAATCACAAATGCTGCTTGCCATGTTTCACATGTTACGTACCTAGCCAGGCCTGACCACTTTAAGAATTGAGAACAGTGAGCAGAGGGTCCTGGCTGACATTGTGGAAATTGGGTCATGCCCACAAGCTCATCTTAAGAAGTAACTGCCTGCTAGATTCTGAAGTGGCATGGTGTATTCCCTACTCTGGTCCTGATCAGTGATCTGAGTGATGCCATGTTGTTCCTGGCTTATTTCTTCATTCCTCTCTCCCCTATATATACCCAGCAACTTCTTACTTCCTCTTAAGTCCCACTTATTTCCTTGTATATCACATGTGTTCTGGTGCCATATTCCAGTCTTCATCCTGTCTAAGCTTGGCATCTGGCTCCTCCCCAGGAAATAGGTATGTTTTCTTTCTACCCCACTTACATCCTGGAGCTTCCCTTTCCTTCTGGAGAGCCTCTGCCTTACAACTACTGTCCTGGCCTCACCCCAGTTAGTATAGTTGCTCTCTGCAACTGAAATTATCCTATGGACTCCATGTGTACTATTTGCTTTCCAGTGCTATAGAATATGACCATAGGGCTGACCCCATATTTCTCTTTTTCGAATTTGAGATTTAAGAAATTTGCAGCAGTAGGAATTAACTAATGACAATCACTCCTGTTTCTTAATAAATGTCCGTTACTTATGTTCTTAAAATTAGAAATATGTTTTGAGTCTCAAAACATATTTTAAGTTGATTTTATCCATCATTTAGATGACAAATATCTAAAAAAACTGCACTATTTGATTCAGATGCAATGATTGTTAAATATAATGGTTTCAAAATATTTTGGAGTCTGTAGCTCTGCAGTTATACTCAGAAAATACTACCTTAGGTGGTTTGCCCCTGTTTTTATGAGCACATTAAGATCATCAACAACTATTTCTATTTCTTAAAGCTTTTTGAACTCTCTTTTTACCCTATCAAATTTTACTACAAGATTTTAGCATTGTTTGAATTTTTCCCTTTTTTTGAAACAGAAGAAAAATTTTAAAATAGTTTCTTAGTAAACTACTTTTTGTTAGGAGTAGGTTTTAGATGCATAGGTTTACATGAGTGGGTTTTAGATGTCCATTTTGCTAAAGGTCTTTTGGTGGATAAGCATGAGCTCTCCCAAACAGCTTTCAAGTTACTTACATTATTATTCAACAGAGAAAATATCTTTTTGTTCTCTGTCTACTGAAGGGCAACATTTATTTCACAATTAACAATTAATATTTCACAATGTACAGGTGTTGTCCTCTTGTATTTCAGGGTATCTCCCCCCCAAAAAATATCATTGGACACATTTTTGATAGTTTTATGATTATCTATTCCTGAATATATATCCATCCATCAGTAAGTACTATAAGATACAATGCCTCCCTGAGTCTTTCTTTCAAGATCCCATTATCTATTCTTCTTCTGACTCTAAATTGAGACTTGATTAAAAATAAAATGAAACAGTAGTCTTAAGAATTTAAAACGCCTTAATTGGGGTGCCTCGGTGGCTTAGCCGGTTAAGCGTCTCCTTTCTGCTCAGGTCATGATCCGAGGATCCTGGGATTGAGAGCCCCGCATTGGGCTCCTGCTCCATGGGGAGCCTGCTTCTCCCTCTCCCATTCCCTCTGCTTGTGCTCTCTCTCTCTTTCTCTGTCAGATAAAGAAATAAAATCTTAAAAAAAAATAGAATGCCTTAATAATAGCTACCACTAATTGAGTACCTAGTATGTACAATGCATGTTGTTAGGTGCATTTACAGATATTACTACTAATCCTCCTAATAAGAGGTATGCCTTATTACCTCTCCTTTGTAGATAAGGGAAAGGTAATTAAAGCCCAGAAAGTTTAAGTAATTTATCTAAAGTCATATGGCTAGAAAGTGGCAAGACCAGAATTTGCAGTCAAATATGGTTTCATGGTTTCATGGTTTCTATGCAAACTCTAGTGCATTAATTATACCATGCATTAATTATAGAATGCACCAATTACATGGTCATTCTAAGGTTTGAAGTGGTGGCAGAATAAATTGGGGCAAGCCTAGAAGTAGGGGAATAGGAAAACTTTCAGGGTCATACAAAACTGATTCCTAAACATAAAGGCATATCCAGGGTGTATTAATTATCTATTTTATTTTTTTATAGTCCTATAGCTTAGAAGCTTGACATGGGTTTGACTGGGCCAAAATTAAGGTATGTCAGCAAAGCTGTGTTCCTTCTTGAAGACTCTAGGAGAGAATCCATTTCCTTTATTTTTCCAGCTTTAGAGGCTACATACATTCCTTGGCTCACAGCCCCCTTCTTCTCATCTTCAAAACAGCAACACAGCATCTCTTTGATCCTGCTTCCCTAATCATATCTCTTTCTCTGACTGTATTCTTTGACCTCCCTCTTCCATTTTTAAAAACGCTGTGATTACATTGGGCCTACCTGGATAACCCAGTATAGTCTCCCTATTTTAAGATCAGCTGATTAGCAACATGGATTCCACCTGTAATCTCCATTTGTCTTTGCTATGGAATTCAACATATCCACAGGTTTCAGGGATTAGGATTTGTATATCTTTGTCGGGGGCATTATTCTGCCTGCTGCACAGGGCTAGGTATAATTAGACATGACTCCCATAGTAGGTTAGACATAGGACATTACTGTCCCAAGGAGAGAAAGGAAGATCATGAGTATAGTTTGGTGAAACTCAAATCAAATCTAAGTTGCCTATCAAAGAATTGGTAGAATAAGCAATCAAAGGTGAGCCATATGTATACCATTGGCAGAAAGTAAGCAGGACAGCATTTAGAAATTAGGACAAGAGTTAGTAAGCTGTTGTGAGTTGAATTGTGTCCCCTCCAGTTCATATGTTGAAGTCCTAACTCCCACCTCCTGTACTTCAGAATGTAACCTTATTTAGAAATAGGGTCATTGCAGACACAATTAGTTAAGATGAGTAGGGTGGGCTCTTAGTCCAATATGACTGATGTCCTTAGAAAAAGAATGCACGTATTGCATGGTGCACTGGGTGTTATACGCAACTAATGAAGTATCGAACTTTACATCGGAATCCGGGGATGTACTGTATGGTGACTAACATAATATAATAGAAAATCATTTAAAAAAAAAAGAATGCCATGCAAAAAATAAACACGCACAGGGAGAATGCCAGTGAACATGAAGGCAGAGATTGGGATAATCCCTCTATAAGCCAAAGAACACCAAATAGTCCAATAACCCACCAGATGCTAGGAAACAAAGACATGGAACAGATTTTTCCTCATAGTCATCAGACAGCACAAACTCTCCTGACACTTTAATCTTGAACTTCTAGTCTCCAGAACTGTGAGACAATACATTTCTGTTTTTTAAGCCATCTAGTTTGTGGTACTTTGTTACAGCAGCCCTAGCAAACTAATATACAAATGTCAGTGAACAGAGAAACATGAAGTCTGGAGAAATAGGCAAGAAACTCAGTTATGTAATTAGGAGATAGGAAATGAACCCAACCTGGAACAGTTGGGACAAACACCAGGGTTAAAGAGCGGCCATCAACAACTCTGACTTGATCTCGTATCATTGAATTGAGTAAGACTTATTCTAAAACCTGGGAGGAAACAGAGCCTCCAGGTGGATTTGGGAAGAAGCAGTCACCTGGGTTGGGGAAGTCCAGGGACAGGAAGCCAGTCAGTTATAATGTCCATAAGCAACACAGCCCTGTGACAAATAGATTCTTCTTACAAGTGCTTGGTCAATTTATTTATTGATTATCTGTGGCTACTTTGCCTACAAATGAAGGTTGCTGAAAAGTTTTTGTGTATTCACTTGTTTTAAATATTTGGTTACTCAAGGAAGTTAGTTGGGTACCTCTCTGTGTTCACTTTGCAGAAGTAGCAACAGAACAGGTGGTGATAGAATAGTGGCAAAAGCAACTTCTCTCTTCTTTATGATTCTTCCTTTTTTATACCCATTAAGGATTTATTTTTTTTTAAATTGTAGTATACTTCTTACATATAAAAATTGCTTGGTCATCTGGTAACATTGGAACTGTATGATTTATTGAACAGTATCTGTGAATCTTTTTTTTCCATTAGAATTACATTCCTTAGAATTATAAATGCAAGAAATTGGTTTCACCATTCTGCTATAGGAGAAACAAAGAAAAATATAAATGATTTACTAGTTTGCATATGAATGCCAGCCTACATCATGTACCAATATAAGGATGGGTCCCTACAGAGTTCAATGTAAACAAATTTCTAGTCCTACATGCTTCACTTCACTGCTAAGGTCAAGCATGTGATTATGCAATAACACCAGATAAACACAACTTTCATGACAATTTATATAGTCTAGGAAATTATGCTAATGTTATTAAAATATAGTCTAGTATACTCATTTATGCTTATTTGAACTCTTGTCAATAATGAACCTCCAACTTTGTGGATCAGGAAAAGCCATATTCTAATTACTATAACTTTAGATTTATTTATTCTCCTCCATCCCTCTCTCTTTCTTTCTTTCCAATGGTGTTTGAAGAATTAGGGCAAGATGCTTCTGGACTCTAGTCTCTGAGGGAGTAGATGTTTGAGGCAACCACTGTTTAACTCCAGGTTTCAAGGCCTAATCAAGAGAAGAGGAAAACTCCCCAACTTTTAAGTTAGAAGTCTTCAAGTAAATAAAGCCCTTAATTCTTTCTTCTCTTCAGCTTGGAAAAATGGAAAGATATCCTGAAATTTATTTTACTTTTGCATTTGAGAACTATGCTCTGTCTCCTGTCACCTGACACCACAGAGTAAAAAATTAAAAGTACAAAATAGTCCTTTCAAATTTGGGCAGTTCAAAGACCAGATATCAATAGAGAAAAGCCTTATTCTATTTCTTTTTAAAGATTTTTATTTATTTATTTAACAGAGATAGAGACAGCCAGCGAGAGAGGGAACACAAGCAGGGGGAGTGGGAGAGGAAGAAGCAGGCTCATAGCGGAGGAGCCTGATGTGGGGCTCGATCCCATAACTCTGGGATCACGCCCTGAGCTGAAGGCAGACACCTAATGACTGTGCCACCCAGGCGCCCCAGAAAAGCCTTATTCTAAACATTTTATCTATCATTTAAATAGTTTTAGTATCGACATTTTTTTAAAGTATGTGTTTATAAGATAACTATTGTTTTTCCCCCTACCACTCCTTCACCCTGTCTCAATTCTCCCACAAATCATGTGAAGAGTCTCTTTCTCTTAAGGAGGAAATAACAAACAAAAATAAAAAGGCTACATTCCTCCAAAATTTTACCCAAGGAAGGGGAATCTCTACATAGGAAAAACCAACAGACCACATCACCTCAACTTTGTCTCCTAGAGATTCACCTTTCCACTCACACCATTTTGGATTCTCAGAGGTCTGCAGGTAAAGCTCCAACCCAAATAGGACAAGATCCCTTTCCTTGGTTCCCTTAGACAGGATAGAACTTTCAACACAACCCTATTAAATAGGAAGAGAAGAAGAAAGGGGGAAATAAACACAGAGTACAGAAGCATAAAAGCAATGCAGTTTACAAAGTACGGGTTTCTGAGAGTCCTGCAGCCAGCTTGCTTTCTATCCTATTCCATCTGTACCCTCTCTCTGAAGACATACTTAGACTCAAAACCCTCTTTTAATAACCCCCAACAAAAGGTCATTTTAATCCTCTGTAGTAGATTAAGCTAGACTGGGAGCCTTCTGATTTCAACCTGTCATTGTTCTAGTTCCAGTCTGAAAGACTCCTTGTTCCCAATCACAAAAAACCTGCAATAATCTCATCATTCAGGTGTGACCTCAAATCGTTATATACTAAGGTGTGGCTAAAACTATAACCATATTTTATGAGACATCATGTAAATTTAAAGTTTAAGACAAATTACCTTCCCTAACAGAAGACTTGTTCTTTTATACTACTCTTTGCTACCATCTGAGGTGATGAAAAGAATACTAAATTTGAGTATTTTGAACTCCAAGTTTGAACCCCAAATCCATCATTTAGTAGTTGTTTCATTCAGAAGAAGGGACTTAACTTAAATGAGCTTTAGTGTCCTCATCTGCGAAATGGGAATAATAACATCACCCCCACCTTTCTCACCATAATGTTCTATTGAAAATGTGATTTATCAAAACAGTTTTATAATTACAAAATTTTAAACAAATACAAGCTATTGACATTACAGTTGACCATGAACTTCCTTAAACAAAGTGTTTTTAGTGGAAGACAGAGGATAAACAAATAATCAATATACAAATACTTAACCTAAATAAAGCTTTGTTTTAGCATGGCATCACTCTGAAAGAAACAATAGTTCAACAACCAAAATAGTAATGATAGTGATAATCATAATTAAAACAATTTAAATCTTTACAGAAGTTTCTCAAAATACCAATTTTATTCTAATGCATAGCAAAAGTTCTTAAAATTTTCTTTCTTCAAGGGCACATATTGCATGGAGCACTGAGTATATGCAAATAATGAATCATGGAACACTACATCAAAAACTAAGGATGTACTGTATGGTGACTAACATAACATAATAAAAAATTATTATTAAAAAAAAATAAATCCTTGCAAAGAAAAAAATTTCTTTCTTCATTTCTCTCTGTGTACCCCCTCCCTAAATTCTATCTCCAAATCACTTTCAAAATTCAAAATAAACCTCTTCTCCAAACCACCCCCTTTTGGTTCTTATTGTACATTCCTTTCACCTTTTGGGCCTATTATGTTATCCTTCCAGTAACTTTCTCTTACTGCTATAGAGCAAACCCTGCTCTCTGGGTCCCTTGTAATCTTCCACTCTCACACTGATTCTTTGCAAAAAAGACCCATAACCTCAGATGGTGAACACATAATTCTCCTCTTGGATCAGAAGAAAAGAAGTTCTGGATACTTGTGAATTATTTTTTCCTGTCACAATAAATATTATGTTTATTGCCATCACATCTTGCCAAATTTAGAGTGAAACATATTTTCTAGCATTTCCTCCAGAACACTATTTTGGATAAGGAGTCATGTGACTCTCAATCAGTCCATTGGCACCATTCCATCTACATTTGTTATTTAATTTTACCAATTGTTCCTTTAATTCTTCAGAACTTTTGAGTAGCTAAAGTTGGGCAGTTTGTTTAGATCACTTGTTTGTATTATATTTATCACCTCTGTCTGTGGATGAGACCACAAATACATGGTCTACTTGCTGCCATCCCTCCCTCCCTCCCTTGTTCATAGGTGACATCACTAATGGATATCATTTTTTTTTTCTCCACTGAGCTCAGATTAGAATCCTTCATTTTTTTTTTAAGATTTTATTTATTTGTCAGAGAGAGAGAGCACACAAGCAGGGGGAGCAGCAGGCAGAGGGAGAAGCAGACTCCCTGCTGAGCCAGGAGCCAGATGTGGGACTCCAACCCAGGACTATGGGATCCTGACCCGAGCCAAAGGCAGAGGCTTAACCAACTGAGCCACCCAGGCATCTCCAGATTAGAATCCTTCTTAACACAGTATCTAGACAAGTTATTTTCAAACAGTGGTGTGCTTCAGAATCATCTGGAGGACTTATAGAAATAGAGATTGCCTCAGAGTTTCTGGTGCAGTAGGTCTGGGGTAAGGACCAGGAATTTGCATATCTAGCAAGTTGCCAGGTGATGTTAATGTTGCTGGTTGGGGGACCACACTCTGAGAAACAGTTTCAGTCAATTACTACCATAATTGAACACAGTTGGTTTAGAAAGTAGAAAGTATTTGCTATTCCTTGTTAGGAAACATCATCTCCGTGAGTTTTCAGAAAACAGGTAATAGCCATCCATAGCAGATGAGAACCCCTAACAGTTCATATTACAGGTGTCCTGTAAAAGCTCTCTTCCCTTTACTTGAGAAAACTTCTGGTTTCCCTTCCAAGATGAGTCCACTCAGTATTATATATTCTCAATCACAAATTCTTTGTCTTGGATTGAATTCCAGCCTTTTTAAAAAAATATATTTTATTTATTTATTTATTTTTATTGAGGGGGGAGAAGGGCAGAGGAGGAGGGAGAGGAAGAAGGAAAGAATCCCAAGCAGACTCCCCACTGAGCACAGAACAAGACACAGAGCTCAATCTCATGACCCTAAGATCATGACCCTGAGATCATGACCTGAGCTGAAACCAAATTTGAACAGGAACCACAAGCTTTTCTAACAGTAGGGGGTGGGGAAAGTTACCCAAACAGACCCATATTGTCTAAAAAAAGTTTTGCTAGACTCTGTTTGTTTCTGTCTTATCAAGCATTCAATGCCGGGAAACAAGCTAAATAGTTAGAAAACTAAATGTGTCACTCTTGCAGGGAGGAAGGAAATGAGGGGAAACACTTGAAGTGATAATGGAATACTAAAGAAGCAATTAAAGTCTTCTCTCTGATAAGCTGCAAATAGATAGTCAAGGGCTTTTAACATTGTTCTCAAGCACAAATGTGCCTTCAGGTATACCCGTCTACACAGATACATGTACACGAAGACTGATTTGAAACCAAAAAGAGCTATAACCAACACCGTTAAATACACAGGGGGACTAATACCTTCTGAGTGCTCACTTTGTGCCAGACTGCTAAGCAGACAAAATTCGACTAGAGGCCAGACATTAATGACAACTGACCTCTTAAGCTGACGTGAATATCCATTGAGTACAATTAAATAATCATCCAGAAGTTATCATTTAGCATACTTGGGTATCCAAATTTCATACACAATGTAATGCAGAGATGACTCAACAACATTCAACGAATACTTACTGACTACCAAGTTGGCAAACATCGGTGTACAAGACAAAAAATAAATCCTGCCTTTATGAGGCTTATATTCTAACCAGAGGAGACAGACAATAAGCAAGAAATGTAATAAATAAAAAAATGTTAGAAGATGAGGAGTTCAATGGAGTAAAGGAAACAAATAGACCAGGACATGTGAGATGAGGAGCTCTGAGGATTGGGAGTAAGCTGCAGTTTTAAATAGGTCAGGCGTAGATTCCACTGAGAGTTCAATGTTTGAGCCAAGATTTGAAGAAGGATCTCCAACATTGGTAACTTCCTCAAGTAACTTCTACCTTCACTACCTTTTGTATGTCTGTTTGTATGTTTGTATGTATTTCTGGCTGAATTTACTGATAGCACCAGCAATCTCTGCTGGTACAGAATGCATGTCGGTGAACAATGGATCTTAAACAGGAAGGCTGATTTAAATGCAAACTCTAGGAGGAGATAGGTCTGTTGTTTATCTAAGTGAAGTACTTGTTGCTTAGCCATTCAGACCTTTAGATTTTCAAACTACTGTTTCTTCAAACTGTTGACTTTCCCTGCTTTGATATATTCTTTTGTATTGTATTGTTACAAATAAATAGGAAGAGTTAAAATTTATTGGCTATCAAGCTAAGTATCAAGCTCATTATTAAGCACTCTATATACATCATCTCATTTAATTCTCACAATAATTCCAAGAGGTAGGGAATGTTATTACTTTCATTTCACAGACAGGAAAACTGAAGCTGAGGGAGGTTAAATAACTTACTCAAATCACACAGATTTTAAGTTCCAGAATCAAGATTCAAGTCTGTCTAATTCTAGAGTCATTTTAGCCTCTATTTAGTAACTAAATTTAGTACTGATTAAATATATTCCTCGGTAAAAACTTTAAAATGTATGGTAAACATTATCTAATTCAATGGTTGGGGTTTTTTTTTTCTTTTTTTTCTGAAGACATTGCTTCAGCCTTTTTGGATAATTCATACACACAAAGAATATGATATTTGTTCTTACAATGCTTCTGATTGACCCAATGTTGTGATTTTCCAAATTTTATTTAGCAGTAGAGTCCTTTACTTAACAAAATCTTACAACAGATGACTGAGTCAGTCACAGAACTAGTGTGGAATATTCAAACACAGATGGAAAATGATAAAGGATAAGTGAAGAGGGTTTAATGAAAGGTCTATTCACAAAAGTCTGGATGAGATAAAGGAAGACCAGCTAGGGAAGGTGAAAGTACCACAGGGCTAGCCACAGTGGGATGGCATGGCTACCCCTAGGTCTGAAGGGGTAAGAAAGTGGGCAGAGTGCTTGGCAGGTTCTGGCAAGAACTGTAGCTGTAGGAGGGGGCCACCAAATAGGAGCGGTGGACTTTGGTAAAGGGATGTTGCCATTGCCAAACCATAGCTTAGAAGGGAAGGATTCAGGGAATAAATAACCCTCCTTTTCTCTCCTTCTGCCCTCCAATCTCCGGCCGTTCCTCCCATTGGCTGAACCCAGTGGAAAGCTAGAGGGCAAGGAAGGCCAAATGATGCAGTTCATAGAAGTCAGCTTCCAGGGGGCAAAGAGAAAGAGGAGGAAGAGCAGAGAATGGATTTAAACAGGCAAACAGAGACTATCCAGCAAAAAACCAAATACGCAAAACTCATAAAGCAGAGTTTCTCTTGTTGAATTGGGGTGGGAGAGTCAGAGGCTGTCTGCCTAACTCTCTCTACAATCACTCACTGTTATCACAACAATCTCTGGGGCACCTTTGTCAAGCCATAGTTCTCTGGTCCTGTCCTTATGTTATAAAGATCTCAGTCACAATCCACAAGTTTGTATGTTTTTAACAAATATAATATGCATGTTGTTAAGATAACCTGGACTTACCATAGCACAAGAGGCACCAGACATGTCCCTGATGGTTCAGCGTCCCAGGCTCTGGAAATAGTCATCTTATTGTATACATGATCATACTGAGGGGCCCCTGAATCTAGGAGCCTGAGGGCTGAAGGAAATGTCTGTAGGAATTATAGGCCAGCTGAGAATCCTCTATAATCCCTGGACAGGCATCGGGTTTGCAGGCTAAGAGGCTTCCTTTCAATAACCTCATCTGTTATGAAGGAGAACCCTCCCAAAGGGATTCGCAATTAAGTTTCATTGTCCATCAGATTAGAGAGAAGACTTTATATCCACATATATTGAAATGTGTAGTTATTCACGAGGAGATTGATGAGAGAGGAGAGAGGGGTAAAGATACAGAGTAGTTGGGAGGAGGGTTAGGTAGACAAGAGAACTGATTCATCAGAAGGGTGACCACAGAGTGCCACAAAATACAAAATCTAATGCTGTTACTGGCAGCTGAGAAGCAGTACCCTCCAAAGTCTGAATCACAGCCTGGCCTCCTCAGCGGGGGCTGCTGCAGGTCCGTCAGTCATTGGGCAGAGCTGCTGAGCACACCCTCTGCTGCTATGCAGAGAAGTCTGACTAGGGAAGCCAAAACTAGGATGGAGATGGGCGGGGGCGGAGAGGTGCCAACACACAGGAGCCAGACAGCCAGATACTCTGTCACTGGTGCTGCCACTTAAATCTCTTGGTTCACTGGATAGAGGATTTGGTGGGGGGAAGGGGGTGTTTTTAATCTTAGCAGCTAGAGTGGCCTTCACAGGAAACAAAAATAAGCTGAGCAGAGGAGAAAGGCACAGCTGTTCTTTGCTTTCTGAGGAGTCTTCCAAATCTCTGATTACGTATTGGTGCAGCTGCCCAGGCAGAAGAGCGCAGGTTACCTCTGTGACAGGCACAGATAGAGAATAAGGTGGTATGAGATGCAGCCTATACCTACCCTATACCGTCTCCACAGTACTGCCCCAGCCCCATTCCCTCACTGCATGTCTCCTGTAGGTTGGAGGGCTTTATAATACTAATATGAAACATTTGTCACACCTGAGATAGAATCGAATCATTTTATATATATAATCACATTTAGTCCTCAAAGCAACATTATGAGGTAAGTACCATTATAACAGTGTGTCTGTTCAGATGGGGAAATGAGGACTTAGAGAGGTCAAGAAACTCAGTTAGGTGGCAGGCTGGAGTTTGAGTCCCAGTAGCCTGATTTCAGGACCTGTGCATTTAACCACTAGGCCATCCTACCTTGTCCTTATGTGGTTATTGCTTTGCCTCTTCTGTTCTCTGAGCTATCCTGGCCTCCATGTTTCTGACCCTAGACTGGTCACTTAATCTGTGATTTCCAAATATTTCTTCTGTCACAGATCCTAAGAAGGGAAGGCCAGATCCACCTCACTTGGCTTCTTTCTCCTCCTAAAAAGAGCTAGTTAGAGGGGCACCCTGAGGGGCAGCTGGTCCTAGGTCAGTGAGGTGAGAGACAGCCAGGGCTCTCCCTCAGAGGATCACACCTCATAAACCTAGAGTCCCATTTTCAGATACTAATCTTGAATGCAGAACCCAGCCTAGAAATGTTCCACTGAATCCAGAAGGTTCCTTAAACACTCTAAAGAGAAAGAGGAAGCTGGGCCATTAGCCTGAATGGACTGCAATGGCCATAGAAAGCAATGCTCATGTGGCAAAACTGAGACAAAGAGAAGAGAAAAATGAGTCACATCTCAAAATCAAATCACCAACTATTTTCAGAGAATTAAGAATGATTTAAATGCTTACATACAGAAATTTGATTCCATCCAGAAAGCTATTAAAATTTTTCTGGATTAAATAATAAAATAATGGATTTAGATAAGGCCTTTCTACTGGTTATGTGTAACACTTAAAATTGCTGAAGAAAATGAAAAACTTAAGCATTTAAGTTTCTTGAAAAGAAATTAGACAATGTGTGATGTGTACATTTTAATATTATAGGAATAGATTTCAAAATGTTTGCTTCTTATGTTTATCATGGACCTTCATGCTTCAGTTCCATATCCTCTTCCCTTTCTAAGTAATACTCTATCCATTATTCTGGTATATTTGGCATATACATATATTTCATACATAGGTACTCATATATAAGTGAAAATATTATTTTTAAAAGAATGTTTACATGAATCATGGAAGCAGCTATTTTACTACTTTTGTTTTTCTTTCTCTACTCTGTCCCCTCTATATTGTACAAATTTTGTCCTTTCCTCTAAAGGGATATGTGGAATTACATACGTTCTGGGGTATATCAGTGGTTACGTATGGTTTTAGTCTCTAAAGTTTAATCTCACTTCTAGAATTCACTTTATCTTTTGTATTAGGGCATGTCTGGCTACAAGGAAGAGAGATCCACTTAAAGTAGCGCAAGTAAAGGAGGATGTGGCTTTATTATAAGGACACAGATCTCCAACAAACCAAGAGGCCTCAAAAGAACCAAATCTAGAAACCTCAGCAATAGCCATTCTCAGTTTTCAATCAAGAATGCCCCCATGAACATTATTCAGCTGCCAATACCCTCAATTTCTAGGCTTCTTGTTTCAAATGAGAATGAGAGAGAGAGATAGATTGAGAGACAAAGTCTAATTTGTCAGCCTGGCCTATACATTGGTTCTCTTTGAGTCAGATGACTACCTATTTTCTACCAACAGGGTGGCCAGGACTATATTGCAGATTCTTTAAATAGGTATATATTTAAGTATATATGAGTGTATGTTTGAGGTTGAATGCATGAGGAGGCCAAAAGGACAAATATCAATATCTAATATATTCATTCAGGGAAACCTAAAATGGATGAAAAATTATCTTTATTTAAGGCTTTTGGAAACTTTATATTATTTGCTCAAATCTTAGGTTTCTTTCTTTCTTTTTTAAAAAAGATTTATTTATTTGAGAGACAGAGAGAGCCGGGGTGGGGGGAGAGGCAGAGGGAAAGAGAGAATCTCAAGCAGACTCCCCACTGAGCATGGAGCTGGACACAGGCTTGGTCTCACAACCTTGAGATCATGACTTGAGCCAAAATCAAGAATCAGACACTTAACAAACTGAGCCACCCAGACACCTCAATCCTAGGTTTCTATGGGTCATTTCTAGGATGTTCTTATTTTAAAGTTTAGTAAAACACTGTATGTTAAAATATATGATCTCTGGCCCTTAAACTGTGCCAAGCTCAAGGACATTTTGTCACAAAAAATAACTTACCAATGGATTATGTCCTAAGAGTTTACTGGTGTTTTAGTTCAGTAGGGTACCACGGACTGGGTGGCTTAATTTATTTTCTCACAATTTTGGAGGCTAGGAGTCTGAAATCAGGTGTCAGCAGAGTTGGTTTCTTCTGGCCTTTCTCCTGGGCTTACAAATGACTGTTTTCCCCCTGTATCTTTACATAGTCTTCCCTCTGTGTGTCTGTCTGTGTCCTAATGTACTCATCTTATAAAGAGACCAGTCATATTGGGTTAAAGTCTACCCTAATAACCTCATTTTAATTTAATTACCTTTTTAAAGACCTATATTCTAACATAATCACATTCTGAAGTACTGGGGGTCAGGACTTCAACATATGAATTTAATTGAGGAAGGACACAGTCCAGTTCATAACACTTGGTAAGTGTTATTTGATACTAGGAATAGATGACACATTTTCCCATCTCTCACCTGTTTAGTAGCCTCCTAGTTGGTCCCCACTTTGCCACACTATGATTAATCTGCCAGAAAGCCACCAGATTGATCCTTTTTTAAATCAATGATAATTTTCTAAATGAAAAATCTGATTTTGCCATTTCCTGCTCGGAGGAATCCACTAGTTCGACAATATCTTAGTGTAAAGTTCAAATTCAAATGCTGCCTCCCCAACCCTGCCCCACCACCTGTAGCATAACAGCTTCTCACAATAAGCTCCACCTACTATTCTATCTTATGCACATGATGCCTGACCACTGACTGGTAGTACATTGAGAAATATTTGCATTATGTATTTATGCTCTTATTTATTCTGTGTGTTTAAACAAATTTCATAGTTCATTAAAGATAAAGATTATTCCACATTATTGCTTTCTACCATTCATTACTTATATACCTATTTCACTTACATTATAAGTTGAACTAGTCTAGGAACATAATCTATTGTTTCTGATTAGTTCCATAAGTATTTGTGAAGCACCTACCCCATGTCAGGCACTCTCAACATTTATTACATAAAAATGGAAAGTGAAGTCATTGATTTTAGTAAGTTCATAGTCTGGGAAAGAAGGTTTACAAGCAGGTAAACAAATAACTATAATACAATGTGACAAGAGCACGAATAGAAATATGCATGGAGTACTGTAGGAATGAAAATGAATTAATCTTATGTGAGGTGGTCAGAGAAAGCTGCAAAGAGGAGAGTTGATGTTTGAGCTGAAACTTGGTAAGAAGGAGAAGAAAATTTCAGACATAAAACAGCAAAAGCATATCATATATAGATACCTGCCAAGACATCAGCTAACCCTGAACTATTATCCTTTTTCTCTAGTGAGGATCTGCAACTAAGGGTTGAGTAGACTTTTCTTTTGAACTTTCAAAACCCAAAGCCTCTGATCATATTCCTTCTTTTCTAGACGGCGACTGCTGAGTTCAGACTCCAGGGGCTCCTATACACGTCTCTGTCTGAAAGAAATCCCTTCAGATTCTAAGGTGAGTCCTAAAGTGCTTCTAAAAGGAGAGTCCTCAAGGAGAAGGCTAAAGTGATTCTAAGGTGCTTTATGGTACTCCTCTTTCCAGAGAAGAGAAAAGAAAAGGAAACTTAATCTCTGAAAAGCTCCCCTGCTACATATGATCCTTTCTTTTCAGAAAGCTCATCCTCTACTATTAGATCAGATTTGCCTAGGCAGATTTTAAAAATTCTGATGCCCAGCAGCACCCCAAACCAGTTAAATCAGAATTTCTGAGAGAATCCAGGTATCAGTAATTTTTAAAGCTCCCAAGATGATTCCAATGTGAAGCCAAGGTTCAATATCACTGATTCAGAAATTATAGGTATTTCCCCACTTAATACAGATGTTTATCATAATTCTCAAGCTTCTCTGTCAAGATTAGGATTACCTGTTGATTAAGAGGTAGAATGAACAAACATTGCTTTTATTAATTCCCAAAGTAAAATTTGTTTCTTCCTGTTTTGGTTTATCTCAGTCATACAGTCCCTCTGGTTTCTCTTAATGTTCCCCTCTCTGATGTGTGTGTTTCTCTCAGGCTCATGGCCTTGGGTTGGAAGACAGGTTTTGGTCAAGTGGGTTTAAGAGAAAGGTCTGCAGCCTACCCCACCTTTGGTTCATTTCTTCTGTAGCTAGGAGTTCCCTTTAATTTAAGGATGCAAAGTCCTGTGTTTTTACTTCATTCGAGGGTATACCTTGGAACTAAATGCTGCAGTTACCTCTCCACATCTGGCCTGGTATCACGCCCTGACTCATAGGCTGAAATCTGGACCATTGCAGGTCTTCCATTTGCATAATCCTCCCAATGTGCTGATGGTGGAGGGGATGAGGGGAATGGAGAGATCCTGACCCCAGGAGAGAAGGGAGGAACTTCACATTCTTCCTGGAGAAGATGGACAATCAACTCTCATCCTGAGACATGAGGTTTGATCTATGCCTCTCTTTCCCCCTGAGTTGATAGGACAGACTGTGGCAAGACAGAGTACAAGTGGGGCTGGCCAGAGGAAAGAAGAGTGAGCCCAGTAGCTAGTCTACCAGAGAAAGTCAGCAGCAGAGTGGAGAGGGAGAAAATCAGAGTCCCAACAATCACAGTGCCAGTGACAAGAAAATGAAGCCCAGACCAGGTGAAAGACTGATGCTGCAGTCCATTGAGTCAGAAAGAACTGATTTCTCATCAAATTAACCAGCTAACACCTGTGGATGAAGCATCCCACACAACTGTAGGCTCTAGCCAGTCTGCTCATTTGTCAGCATTGAAATAACATCATATAAATTCACAGGCAGATGCCAAACTTGATGGAAACTCATGATTCACTCAGTGTCGGTTGGGCATACACAGCTAACTGAATGACCTCTAAGGCCCTTTCTGGCTTTTTAATTCTTGAGATTCTGTGCTCCCAAGTGACTACCATGAGCCTGGCATGTCCCAAAAAGTACACCCAGGAGAATTTCCAAGGAGCTTTGTGTTCAGGTGCCATTGTGTTTTAGGTGAAAAAATGAGGGGCTCACCATGCTAAGGGAAGAAAATTACCAAGAGGCAATTTCCAACAGGGGTACGGCTGCTTCTGTGTGCCCATTCTTCCTAAGCAGTCCTCTAAACAGCATGTGCACATAGGACCAGCGTCTCTGATCAGTCCCTATCCAGGCAATGACATTTTTTTCTGGCAGCAATCTGGCTCTTTTTCTTCCTGATTGCCCATAGATAGTATTCCCTTAGGACCATACTATAGAAGGCATACCCACCTCCCATTGCTATTAGCAATCTGTCCACCCTTCTGTGGCTTTCTAAGCTTACTCATTCAAAGGCACCATGGGGGTGTTGGTCTTTATTTCTAATCCCTCCAGGTAGTAAACACTGTGCCAGTTCCTTCTGGACTGAGAACTAGAGTCAGCAGAGAACTCAACGGAAATAGAGGCTGTGCAAGGATGGAAGCAGACCATGTGTTCCCCCCACATGCATAACAGGTCTCTGTTCTCATGCTGAGGTAGCAGCTGCAGCACCACCCCTATCCCCACCAGACCCTTGCCTCATTCTCTTTTTAATCACTTATTCTGACTGTTCCTGCCAACAATAATTCAAAATGATTTCGCATATAATCTCCTCACATCATGGTGCAGCATAAACAGTGAAATCAAAATAGAAAGGATAAATAGAAATACTGCTTACACAATTCTTTGTCTGCATGTGAAAATTAGGGGAAAGACTTAAAATATCTCACTTCTAATCATAAGAGGGGAACATTGATAGAGCTTGGAATACAATCACTTGTTTGTTTGTTTTTAAATTTTTTCTACTTCATCAATTTTCTTACAGTAAAATGTCTGTTAATAGGAACCCAACTACTGAGGCTGGGTTCACTCGAGGATGTTTTCTATGGCTCTGTTTTTAGAAGGACACAAAGAACAAGAAAAAAAAAATAGACACTATGGATTTAAATTTTCAAAAGAGCAACTTTAAAGCATATCCTGAAGTTGATAATGAACCAGTGCAATCTTTTAAACTTCTGTTGTGTATATCACCTGTAATAAGTGATGGACAGTCACAAAAATTCATTCATTCTACAAAATTCTCAGACTTTGAAGAAATATTACATTCTCTGGTAATACCATGTCTTCATATTACCCAGAGTTATGAGAATCAATAACCTGAGCTCAAAATGGGAACACATGTCATTACTTTTGTCATGACTGTGGATAATGCACATCTCTCAGATGAGAACTTCAAATTCAAGGCAAAAACTCAAAGAATTCTGTTTTGAGCCAGAAAAAAAAAAGAACATTGCTCTGAGGGGAGTTGGGAAGGCCAGTTAGGCCAGTTTGGCCATTTCCTAGGAAACAGAATATAATCTGACCCCTAGAGTCCATAAGCCAAGACAAGACTGGAATTTGAGAGGGAAGGTAGAAAAGACACTTATGAATTTGCACCATACCTTCAGACTATAAAGTGCATTTATTTTAGGATAAAGAAATTTGAGATCCAGATAAGTTTCTGCTATCTTCATTGCAATCATTAAGACCAAAAATATATTCTGTACTTTAAAAATTATATTATTGTAAAGGTCTTTATACTCATTCTTATCTTCTTTCTCATTCCATTATAAAGTTACCTTCATCCCTTTATTATCTTTTTAAAAAAATTGTTTTTCCTACTTTATATAATGTCACTTCTTCATTATAGTCCTTGATTTTGGGCTACATCTCCCTGCTCTACTTGGCCCACTGTTAAGTGGTTACATTTACTAGATGGAAAAGACTGTTATGTTCAGATTCAGATGTAAGGTTGAGAATTTTCCCTAACTAAATTGGCAAGAAAAGTAATTTCACAGTATCATTACACATTAATATTTAGTAGCCATAGAAAATAGTAAAGGAGCCTGAAGACTGGAAATGTATAACTTTTGCCCAATGAACAAAAGTGGCATGGTAAAAAGAGTAGTGTGCTCTCTCTCTGACAGAGATTTTGGACAAGTGAATATAAAATGGCAAGGAGATTTATTTATAATGGTTTGTAAGCACATAGATAAAGACCACCATCAGAAGCCAGCATGGGATCCTAAAAAAAATATATATTTTCTTTAAGATTAGAAGTCTGCTAAGCAAAAGGAATCCTAAAGACAAATTATGATTTCAGTAAGTCTCTTAGACATGAAGATTTGGTGTGAAATAAGATGATGGTTTAGATAGTGGGTTGAAATTTCTTTAGAATGTGTCACTCTCTCCCACTAGACTGTGAGCTCAATAACAGAAAAGAGCATGTTTTATATTTCTTTGTATCTCTGGCACTTAATTCAATGCTGACAAAATCCAAATACCCAGCCTATTTTTCCTAAATTCATAGACACTTTAACAAATCTACTCAAAATGAACTGCTTAATGGATGCATATCTATCACAAAAGAATTCTTAGTGATATATTTTAAATAATCCGTGCATGCCCATTATCCTGTTTTTTTGTTTTTTTTTAAAAGATTTTATTTATTTATTTGACAGAGATAGAGACAGCCAGAGAGAGAGGGAACACAAGCAGAGGGAGTGGGAGAGGAAGAAGCAGGCTCATAGTGGAGGAGCCCGATGTGGGGCTAGATCCCACAATGCTAGGATCACGCCCTGAGCCGAAGGCAGACGCCTAACCGCTGTGCCACCCAGGCGCCCCGCCCATTATCCTGTTTTAATACTCTATGATAGCAAATTAATAAGATTTTAAAGGCAAGTAATCCAATGCATAAGAATCAGAAACTAGTAACCAGAAAAGGGACAGTAGCCTAATATCTCATAATGCTTAACAAAATGTTGTATACAGAATATATGATAGCTATTTTCTTACATATTTTTTAAAATTAATTATGCCATTCTCAAGTTTTAACATCTATGGTGGTTGGGACAACTAAATATTCTCATTTGGCCTCCCACCTAATACCATACAAAAATTAACTCAAACTGGATCAAAGACCTACATGTAAGTTTTTTTTTGGAGGGGGAAAAGATGGCGCAGGAGTAGGGGACCCTTTTTTCAGCTGGTCCACTGAATCGAGCTGAATATCTACCAGACCATTCTGAACACCCACAGAATCAGCCTGAGACGCAGGAAGATATATCTGGATCTCTACAAACGAACATCTCCAGCGCTGAGTACTGAGGTATGAAGTGGGGAGCCGTGAATCCATGCACAGATATCAGAAGATAAACGGAAGGCGGAGGGAGCTGACACGCTCGGGCACCGGGAAGCAGTAGCCACCTGCACTGGGGAGTGGGCCAGAAGCGCAGACCGGCACCCGTGGGAAAGCAGACTGAGACCGTGAGCCCAGGAACACACACAGGACCAGACTGAAAACCGGAGCTCCAGAGTGCTCACTGGAACCAGACTGAAAGTGGGAAGTCGGGAGCGCGCGAGCATCCAAACTGAAAACCAGAGCTCCAGAGCGCTCATCGGAACTGGACTGATATCGGAAGCTCGGGAGCATGCGTGCCACCAGACAGAAAACCGGCGCTCTGGTGTGCACAAACCACACTGAGACAGGGAGCACGGGAGCATGCGTGGGAACCAGGGGCAGCTGGCGGTGTTAGAAGCACAAAGGACAGAGACATGCCAGCCCTGGAAGCAAGGGCTGGGAGAGTGGCTGTGGGGCACACATCCCAGGATGCTGCAGGGGTTTTTAGCAGCACCGATGGAAAACAGAGTTAAAGTGGCCAGGAGAGCTCAGTGGAGAGCGAACCGCGATCTCTCTGTTCTGCGACAGAGGCTAGGATTCGGCCACTCCAATTCTGACTCAGAAGAGGCACAGAAAACCGCCAGGGAAAGCAACCAGAGAACAAAAGCCCGGAAATACCGGCTCACATTGTGCCCATCCCCATCCCCCCTTGCAGGGGACGGGGCAACTCTTCCCAAACAGGGTTGCCTGAGTATCAGCGCAGCAGGTCCCTCCACTGAAAAATCAAGAAGCCCACATCCCTAAGGTCCCTATAAAACAAGTGCACACTGCCTGGGTCCTGGTCAACAATTTGGGATCTGTGCATCCCCTCAACCTCTCCTCATCAGAATGACAAGGAGGAGAAATCACCCCCAGCAAAGAAAAGATAATGAGTCTGTAGCCTCTGCCACAGAACTGATGGATATGGATATAACCAAATTGTCAGAAATAGAGTTCAGAGTAACAATGTTCAAGATGATGTGTAGGCTTGAAAAAAATAATAACGAAAATACTAATGAGAATATAGAATCTCTAAGGGTGGAAATGAGAGCGAATCTGGCAGAAATTAAAAATGCTATGAATCAAATGCAGTCTAAACTAGACACTCTGACAGTCAGGGTAAATGAGGCAGAAGAACAAATTAGTGAATTGGAAGATGCGATGGTAGAAGAGAAAGTAAAAATGGAAACTTGGCTCAAAAAAATCCAATATCAAGAATGTGGATTACAGAAGATTACTGACTCAAGGAAATGTTCCAATGTCAGAATCACCGGCATCCCCAGGGGGTGGAGCAAGAGAGGGGTCTAGAAGAGATATTTGAACAAATTGTAGCTGACAACTTCCCTAATCTGGCAAAGGAAACAAGCACTTGTATCCAATAGGCAGAGAGGACCCCTCCCAAGATCAAGGAGAACAGACCTACACCACATCACGTCATAGTGCAATTTGCAAATATTAGATCCAAGGATATAGTCTTTAAGCAGCCAGGGGGAAGAAATCCTTATGTCCAGAGGGAAGAATATCAGAATAACGTCAGACCTGTCTACAGAGACCTGGCAATCCAGGAAGGGTTGGCAAGGTATTTTCAAAGCTCTAACTGAGAAGCACATGCAGCCAAGGATCCTTTATCCAGCAAGGATGTCAATCAAATTGATGGAGAGATAAGGACTTTCCAAGACCCGGCAGAAACTGAAGGAATTTGTGACCACCAAACCAACCCTACATGAGATATTAAGGGGGGTTCTATAAAAGTAAAAAGGCCCCAAGAGTGATACAGAACAGAAAGTCACAATCTATAGAAACAAATATTTCACAGGCAACATGAAAACATTAAAATCATCTCTCTCAATAATCACTCTCAATGTGAATGGCCTAAATGCTCCCATAAAATGCCACAGGGTTGCAGACTGGATAAAAAGACATTACCTATCCATTTGCTGTCTGCAAAAGACTCATTTTGAACCTAATGATACATCCAGACTGAAAGTGAAGGGATGGAAAACAATTTTTCATGCCAATGGACCTCAAAAGAAAGCTAGGGTACCAATTCTCATATCAGGCAGATTAGATTTTAAACTAAAGACTGTAGTTAGAGATACAAAAGGACACTATATTATTCTTAAAGGATGTATGCAACAAGTGGATATGACAATTATAAATATTTATGCCCCCAACAGGGGAGCAGCTAGATACACAAGCTAACTCTTAACCAGAATAAAGAGACATATAGATAATAACACAATAATAGTAGGGGACCTCAACACTCCACTATCAGCAATAGACAGATCACCTAAGCAGAAAATCAACAAAGAAACAAGAGCTTGAATGACATACTGGACCAGATGGACCTCATAGATATATACAGAACACTACATCCCAGAACAGCAGAATACTTATTCTTTTCGAATGCACATGGAACTTTCTCCAGAATATTTCATATACTGGGTCACAAAACAGGTCTCAACTGATACCAAAAGACTGAGATTATTCCCACATATTCTCAGACCACAATGCTTTGAAACTGGAACTCAATCACAAGGAAAAATTTGGAAGAAACTCAAATACTTGGAAACTAAGAACCATCCTGCTCAAGAATGATTGGGTAAACCAAGTAATTAAGAAGGAGATTAAACAATTTTTGGAGACCAACGAAAATGAAAACACATCGGTCCAAAACCTATGGGACACTGCAAAGGCAGTTCTAAGGGGAAAACACATAGACATCCAAGCCTCATTCAAAAGAATAGAAAATCTAAAATGCAGTTTTTATATTCTCACCTCAAGAAGCTGGAGCTGGAACAGAACAGGTCTAACCCACGCACGAGAAGGCAGGTGATCAAGATTAGAGCACAGATCAATGAATTAGAAACCAGGAGCACAGTAGAGCAGATCAACAGAATTAGAAGCTGGTTCTTTGAAAGAATAAATAAGATCGATAAGCCACTGGCCAGACTTATTCAAAAGAATAGAGAAAGGACCCAAATTAATAAAATTGTGAATGAAAAGGGAGTGGTCACAACCAATACCAATGAAATAGGAGGGATCATTAGAAACTTTTACCAACAGCTTTATGCCAATAAATTAAACAACCTGGAAGAAATGGATGCCTTCCTGGAAACCTATAAATAACCAAGACTGAAACAGGAAGAAATTGATTTTTTAAACAGGCCAATTAATTATGAAACAGTCAAAAAAACTAAGAGGCAGCCCACAGAATGGGAGAAGATATTTGCAAATGACACTACAGATAAAAGACTGGTATCTAAGATCTACAAAGANGAAGATATTTGCAAATGACACTACAGATAAAAGACGGGTATCTAAGATCTACAAAGAACTTCTCAAACTCAGTACACGAGAAACAAATGATCAAATCAAAAAACAGGCAGAATATATGAACAGACACTTTTCCAATGAAGACATACAAATGGCTAACAGACAAATGAAAAATCATTAGCCATTAGGGACATTCAAATCAAAACCACATTGAGATACCACCTTATGCCAGTTAGAATGGCAAAATGGACAAGACAGGAAACAACAAATGTTGGAAAGGGTGTGGAGATAGGGGATCCCTCTTCCACTGTTGGTGGGAATGCAAGTTGGTACAACCACTTTGGAAAACTGTGTGGAGGTCCCTTAAAACATTAAAAATAGAGGTACCCTATGATCCAGCAACTGCCCTACTGGGTATTTACCCCAAAGATACAGATGTAGTGAAGAGAAGGGCCATATGCACCCCAATGTTCATAGCAGCATTGCACAATAGCTAAATTGTGGAAGGAGCCAAGATGCCCTTCAACAGATGACTGGATTAAGAAGATGTGGTCCATATATTCAATGGAATATTACCCGGCCATTAGAAAGAATGATTACGCAACATTTGCATCAACATGGATGGGACTAGAGGAGATTATGCTAAGTGAAATAAGTCAAGCAGAGAAAGACAATAATCATATGGTTTCACTCATTTATGGAACATAAGAAATAGCAGGAAGATCAGTAGAAGAAGGAAGAGAAGAATGAAGGGGGGTAAATAGAAGGGGGAATGAACCATGAGAGACTATGGACCCTGGGAAACAAACTGACAGCTTCATAGGGGAAGGGGGTGGGGGACTGGGATAGGCCAGTGGTGGGTATTAAGGAGGGCACATATTGCATGGTGCACTGGGTGTTATACGCAAATAGTGAATCATGGAACATTACAACAAAAACTAAGGATATACTGAATGGTGACTAACATAACATAATAAAAAATTATTATAAAAAAAAGACCTACATGTAAGAGCTAAAACTATAAATCTCTTAGAAGAAAACATAGGTGTAAATCTTCATGATCATGGATAATAGAATGGTTTCTTAGATATGACACCAAAAGTATGAACAACAAAAGAAAAAATAGATTAAAGTGGACATCATCAAAATTTTAAAACTTTGTGCTTCAGTGGACATCACCAAGGAAGTGAAAAGACAACCTACAGAATGGGAGAAAATATTTTCAAATCATACATTTGATAAAAGACTTTATCTAGAGTCTACAAAGAACTATTACAACTCAATAATAAAGGGACAAACTATATCATTTTAAAATGGGCAAAAAATTAGGATATACATTTCTCTAAAGAGTTATACAAATGACCAATAAGCACATTGAAAGATGATTAACATTATTAGCTATAAAGGAAATGTCAAAGAAAACCACAAAGAGATACTACTTCACACCAATGGAATGAGTATAGTTTAGAAAAAGAAGAAGACAATAGCAAGTATTGATTATATGGAGAAGTTGGAACCCTCATGAACTGCTGGTAGGAATAGAAAATGGTGCACTTTGGAAAAATTTTGGTAGGTTCTCAAACAGTTAAAGATAGAGACCCAGCAATTCCACTCCTACGGGAAATGAAAACATGTGTTCACTCAAAAACTTATACATGAATATTTATAGCAGCATTATTCGTGATAGCCAAAAAGTGAAAATAGTCTGAATGCCCATCAACTGATAAATGGATAAATAATATCCTTACAATGGAATATTTTTCAGCAATAAAAGAAACTGAAGAACTGACATATGCTACAACACTGATGAAATCTTGAAAACGTTCTGCTAAATGAAAGAATCCAGTCACAAAGGACTTATACTGTATGATTCCATTTATATGAAATGTCCAGAATAGGCAGATATATGGAAATAGAAAGTAGAACAGTGGTTGCCTAGGGATGAGGATGATAAGAGGATTGAGGGGTGATGGCTAAGAGAACAGAGTTTCTTTTTGGGGTAATGAAAATTATGGTGATGGATATGCAACTCTGTGAATATACTAAAAGTCATTGACTTGGATACTTTAAATGGGTGAATTGTTTGGTATGTGGATTATATGCCAATAAAGATATTTTAAAAGAAAATCTATGGAGGGCTCCCTATTTGCAGTAGACATAGAGATAGGCTACCCGCCTTCATGGAAGGACCTGCCCTGCTGCCTAGTTGTGAGAGCATAATCAGCAGATATCCTACAGCTGTCAGCTCCTTCAGGGTTGGCCTTAGCTTCAGAGAGCTGCCTTGGCCAAGATTACAACATCCCAGGGCAGTCAACAGGAGTATAAAGGCTTAGCCATTTCTTTTTCTTTTTTTTTTTTAAAGATTTTATTTATTTATTTGAGAGAAAGAGAGAGAGAGAAGGACAGCACAAGCAGGGAGGGATAGAGGGAGAGGGAGAAGTAGGCTCCTGGCTGAGCAGGGAGCCTGACTCTGGGTTTGACCCCAGAACCCTGGGATCATGACCTGAGCCGAAGGCAGACGCTTAACCAACTGAGCCACCCAGGTGCCCTAGGGCTTACCCATTTCTCCTAAATGAAGGACAATTTTGGCTAGAATTGCCCCTACAATCTTGCTGGGTTGGCTGAGACTTTATCAGACCTGATCTACATCACAGTTTGCTTTTCTTTCTACTCAAACTTGCTTCCTCCTCTTTTCTTTTCACAAGTATTGATCTCTAACCTTAAACCCCAAAAATATCTCAGCAACTGCTTCCAAGGAACCAAACCTGTGACAAGTAAATATGGCAGATTAGGCATCCATATATCTCAGGAACACCACCAGAATGAAGATAAAGTAATTTTGTTATTTTTTTTAACTCAGTCAAAAAGAACAAGAAAAGAAATTTGGTTTATGAAGGAATAATAGTTGTTGTAGCAGAAAGAAAGAAACAACAAAAATGCTTGTAGAGTGGGATACCAATGAAAAGTTGGTGACCTCTTCTATGGAACCTCTCAAAGGCTCAGAACTTGAATGGGAGTCCCTGGGGGCAGATGCAAGAACAAAGCTGACAAAAAGGGACTGACTGAAATCAATATGCCAAATGGTTATAGCTCCCAGGTCTCCTTCTTTATCATTGCATAAGACTAGAAACTTATTTGTTGGAAAATGGATCAGGGAGAGACTCTGAATTTGAGGATGCTAGGATTTCTAGAGGAAAAGTGAGTCTTGGAATGGAAAGGAGGTGAATAAATCAAAATTTGCATGTTGAATAGGAAGACTGCTCCCTTTCAGTCTGTTTCCTCCTATAAACTACCTTTACAAAAGCCAGGGCATTGGACCCCAAAATTGAAAATTTTTTCTTTGTAGAAATTGAATGACTTCAGAGAAAACATAACTACCCAATACTGGCATTTGGGGGTCCTCAATGAAAAAATGATCTTGCTCTTCCATCACCCTACACTGCCCCCACACACAGAGATTCCAGTTTTACAGTTCTTCATTATTATATATGAATGGTCAGGCAAGGACTACCAGACATTTGAAGAAAACCTTCAATATGAAAAACAGAGCAAAACAAACAGAATAGAAAAAGCATAGAAGAAACTGAAAATACAGGGAGAAAAAAATTTTCCAAAAACAAAATACTCATAACTTAATATTTGTGGGGAAAAAGAGAAGCTATTGCATATTATGAGTATAAAAATGGGGAGGAAAGAACAACTAGAGGCTAAAAGAGAACTTTTTATAAATAAAAACGTGATAAAAATTAAAGTACAGTAGAAAGCTCGGAAGACAAAGATGTGGAAAACTGTAAAATATAGAATAAATGACCAGATGGACAATCAAAGGGAAAGGATAAGAAAAAGACCCAGGCACCAAGACTCATAGAAAATAATAACATAAGAGATTTTTTAAAAATCTGAAAAAAATGAATCACAAAGGATTGGAAATCATTAGACTTTTTAATATCAACAGTGGAATCTGCTAAAAAATAACCTTCAAAATTCTAAGGGAAATTTTAGCATTAAATTCTATACTAAGTCAAATTATCAGTCAATTATGAGAATAGACTAAAGATATTTTTAGGCATGCAAAGATGTAAAACTACTCCTTCCAGGTACCCTTAGGATGCTTATGCAGGAATATGCCCCACTAAGAACAATAGAGTAAATTAGAAGTAAGAAGATACAGAATTCAGGAAAAATGGACCCCAATACAGGAGAACAGTGAGGGATGACAGTAGGTCAACTGGTCCAGATGAGTGCAGGAGACAAGGGCAGAGAGAGTTTCTCAAAGACAATAATAAATAAGTAAATAAATAAATAAATAAATAAATTTATTAATTAACTGATAGGTTACTTGATGCATTTGACCATATGGAAATAGTATTGTGAGATGTTTAAAATATATATATATATATGGAGCGTTTAGAAAGAATTTAGAAAGAAAGTCATCAAAAAAACCATGGCAATTTTTTATTCCAAAAAAAAGCAGGAAGTTCTATAAGAAGGATACATAATCAGAGTACATTATGCAGTTAAGCAGTAAATAGTATTTATATCATCACAATGTAAACATTAAATATTAATTTACCTCTGTAAATTATATAACAGTTGAGAGGATGGAATGGAGAGGGGAAGAAGAGCAGAAGTATATAAAAAATAAATCCTCATCTATGAAGACAAGATATCAATAATGTTTAAGAATGATAAAATAATAAATAGCAGTCTATGAATATAATTGTGAAATACATAAAATGGAGTAGAATGAAAAAAGCTAAAAGAAATGGACATGGTTGCCTCTGAGGAGCCTCCTCTAGAGATGGGGAGGGAGGAGTTGGCAAGAAATTGCTAAATTTTAACAATTTCACGTCTTATATTTAAGTTTTTAAACTATTTGTTTATATTACTCTGACAAAAATAAAATCAAGTTGAAAAACAAAACCTATAAAGATTCCGAACTTCCTTGCATAGTGGATCTAAAATGTTGGGGGAGGTCATCAAGAGGACATGACCACCAACTGACCTGTAAGCTGGACCTGGGTAATCAGAGGCGCCTCACCCCCTTCTCTGCCCTTGGAATGTGCATTCTGCTTGCCTTTCCTGCACTAGAAGCTGCTCCAAGGACATAGCCTTGAGACAGGAATGTAGTGTTGAGACCATCTGGATAGCATGCATGACTGAACCCAATTCAGGCCTCTATTATAAACTTCTAAGATTCTGGCAGACGGGTGCAGGGGTGCAGAGATCTACTGGTCTTGTGGCCGCCCAAGACAAGCCTCATCTGTAAGTTCTCTTGCTTATTAAATCTGCCACCAACCAATCAGGAGTGGACTGCCTCTTTATGTAGTCTCTCCCTGCCCTCAGTGTATGGGGACTGACTTTAGATTACACCTGGGAAACTCTAGAACTTGCCACCCAACCTAAACTATTTGTTATTCAAATTATGAAAAGGGGGGAAAGCATGAACTGCAGATTCAGTATCATGTAAAACAGGATTCATAAGTTTCTCATAGGATTGTTGTGAAACTAAAATAAGATAGTGATTATGGTACCTAACAGAGCCCAGTATATAACTGAGGCTCGATACATTGTTATCATTAGTCTGATCTTTAGGAACTTCCATTATTCCCTTCTTTTCCAGTCTCCAATTTTTTTCTCTCTGCAACCTGACATGGCTTTTCTTTTGCTTTAGCCACATCTCCTTTCTCTATACTTGTTATTGGCTGTGTACAAACTTCTATCTCCAACTGGAAACATTTTCTCCAAAGCTGTTTTCTAAAATTCTATGTTCATCATTCTTTTGAAACTCACATCTTCTCAGTGTAGCTCCAGAACTTCTAAATATGAGGAACTTGGTTTATGTGGCAATCTGATCTAAGGGGAGTGGTAGCAGTCTTATCCTAAGCTGAGATGGATGGAAAACCCATTTTTTTAAAAAAAAAGTTGGATGGTATATTTATTTGGGGGTTTTGGGAATAAATGCTGATAGAGTTAATTGGATCTAACCCACTAAATCATCACGTGACACTGTTTCTCTTCTTTCTAAAAGCCATCCCTGTGCAACCCCACCTGATTCCCTTACTCAGAATTTCCTTGATCATACTCTATGTACCATCACGTATAATATTGGGCGCCTATTTAAAGATTGCTTTTCTTAGGTGATCGCATCCTTTACTTTCCAAACCAGTTTTGATGAAACTTGAGAGCTGGTATAGCTTTCTATTTGTTTTGTATATTCACCTGGTACATACCCTGCTCAAGAAATCCTTCATGACTGTGTTACTTGCTTCTTACTGACACGTGGCGTGAGGTAGCCCATTATATAGAGTAGGGGAAAGGAAACTTAGGTATCTTCTTGGAAGAAATCAATTGTCAAGAATCCATGGGAATATACAGTGAGCCCTTCAAAAGAGAAAACATGGCTGGGAGAGTAGGAAGGAAAGAACCAAGGCAGGTATGGGGACAGCAGGGGTTTGTTTAGAGATACTGCGTGAATGGGAAAGGGAATGTGTAATCAGCAAAATGGCCACATCTCTCCTTCCAGTGAAGCTCAGGTACTGCAATAGGAATAGGGCTGGCAGCAACACCATCACTATTATTATTTAGATCTTTAAAATGTGCCCATCACGGAGCCCTTAGGCACATGTACAGAAACAAACACATGTTTCAATATTTACTCTCTAGGGCCTGAATCCGTGGTGGTACAGTTGTCGATCCTCCCACAGCCATCAGGCACATGCTTGACTAAACAGATGGCCTTGCCAGAATTTTTACTTGGGTAGGAGGGTGGAGGCTTGTACAGCCAGAATTCTTAATTCAACATGTCTTCCTGAGTAAATTCTCTGAAAGAGTCTACCTTAGAAGTACCATGTGGAATGGGGAGGATAGTTGATGTTGGGGGGGGTGGGCAGCAAGGGAGAAAGGTGGCAGCCCTCATATAGCATTTAAAAAAACAGAACTTAACAGACCAAAATTCTAGTTTTAAGTCATTTCTTGCCATTAAATTGTTATGACTGTGCAGAAGTTTCTTCACTTCTCTTAGTCTCAGTTTTCTCAACTGTAAAATGGGAATAATAATGTTTCTTCACTTACTTCTCATACTTCATAAGGATTAAGCAAATTTAATTTGTGTTAAAATACTTTGTAAACTGCAAAACTTGATAGCCTCATGTCATGATAGCCTCATGTCATGATATCCTAGTATTTAAGACAACTCTGAAACATTTTTTTCCAAAGGAGGAAAATTAGTGCTTTCTAATTTTAAAAACTTTGTAAAAAAATTTACTTATGTAATGAAATATTTAATTACTACCAAAGAGTCTTTAAATTTCCACAATTGTTCAAGATTAAGGAGAAAAGAATTTATTTTTAAAAATTTAGGATGATGCTCTGAATATTTTTCAAAAGGAAAGAGAATTTGGATAAAATTTAATATAAGACAGAATTTTATTCCTACTTCAATATCATTCTTTTTTTAATTTTTTTAAGATCTTATTTATTCATTTATTTGGCAGAGAGAGAGAGAGAGAGAGAGCACAAGCAGGGGGAGCAACAGGCAGAGGGAAAGGAAGAGGCAGGCTCCCTGCTGAGCAGAGAGCCCATCACGGGACTCGATCTCAGGACCCCAGGATCATGACCCAAGCTGAAGGCAGATACCTAACTACCTGAGCCATCCAGGCTCCCCTTTACTTCAGTATTCTTATAATTAGGAAAACATTTTCACCAATGTAATTATTTTTAAATCATCTTTCAAATGAACCCAGAAATGGAAAGAATGAATAAAGAAAAATGGGTAATGAAAGACTAAGTGATATTGGGAAATAGGGAAAAGATTATGGAAAAAAAGATGAAAGAGAGAAAATATCCTTATAGGAACACTTTTTTTAAAGAAGCACCTTTTGGGGACCATTTATTCTACAATCTGTACTCACAGTTCTATGATAATTATACCTAGAATTTTAAAACTGAAAATAGTTAATCCTCTTCTGTGTCCTGAAACTGAGCTGAAACTAGATACCTAAAAATAACATGTGTTGGGGCGCCTGGGTGGCACAGCGGTTGAGCGTCTGCCTTCGGCTCAAGGGTGTGATCCTGGCATTGTGGGATCGAGCCCCACATCAGGCTCTTCCACTATGAGCCTGCTTCTTCCTCTCCCACTCCCCCTGCTTGTGTTCCCTCTCTCACTGGCTGTCTCTATATTTGTCGAATAAATAAATAAAATCTTTAAAAAAAAATAACATGTGATAACTTGCATCACATATTGCCCAGGGATACCCAGCTGAATTGGCCTGGGCTCTAGTTACCAACACACTGCATAACCTTAAATGAATTATTTCAGCTCTGTCTCCTCATCTATAAAATGAGGAATTGGCCCCTGGTGATTGTTGGAGTTTTTCTACCTAGGACTATGGCCATAGTGTTTCTTTAGACTTCTGAGAGTTTATCAGCTAATTGGAAAATAGTAACAGTGTTTATGTTAATGCTTCATTTCTGGATGGAAAATGGATCATCCAGATGTTTCTGAAGGTTTGATATTCCATAGACAAAAGAGCCAGTTGGGCTTTTTCATTTAGAAGTTATAGGTAGACACCCCAGGAATAGATAATAGCCATTACAAATCAACCTATACATCTCATCCTATACATCAGTGATCTCTGGAATCAAACTACTGGACTCTATTTTTTGTCTGTGGCTTAACTCACCAGCCCCAGTCAGGTCAGTTTTTTCAACCACTAAAAAGAGTCTTATCAGAAAGTAATTTTTAGTTTTATCTCCTGTAGGCCATTGAAATTTTTGAGAATAAAAGCAATTCACTTACATAAATACTGTTTGAAAGAGAGAAAAGACAAAATCTGGTCATGGTATTGGAAGAACAAGTAAGTTTAGTGTTATTGCTTATGTTAAGGGATAAGTGGAGAACTTGTATCTAGTTTAAATGTATTTGAGTTGAAAACTACAATCTAATGTTTTTTATTGAGTGTATTCCCCCGAAGTGGCTATTTGTAAAATGACAAGAAAATAAGAAAAATTTTCAAAGCAGTATGCAGATAATGAGTCTCACTGAAGATGGTGATTCCCTTTTCTTCTTTTTATCCTTCTTTTCTTTTTCTTTTATCCAATCAGCCATGGCTTTCTGACAAAGCCCCCAGACTACGTAGAATCTGGCTCCTCTGTGATACTGTGTGGATAAGCAGAGGAAAAAAGGCAGGCTGTCTGAATGAAAAAGTCTAGTAGTTCAGGCACCAGAAGGGATGACACTAGGTGACACTAGGTGATGGGATTTCTTTTTTCTTTTCTTTTCTTTCTTCTCTTTACCTTTCTTGCTTTCTTTCCTTTAAAAAAAAAAAACACTTTCCTTGATTCTTACTCTTTTCATTCACATTTAGCCATTTAAATCACTGTTTCTTGTTCCTCTTTTAAATTTTCAAGATAACAACCAAAAAGGATGAAAACAGAAGGAAAAGAGAGTAACTATTTGATAGTCGGGAAAATAGAGCATTCTTAGTCGCCAAAAAGAACTATCTTTTTAAAAATTAATATATAGAACAATGCAAATATCATAAGCACATAGCTTGATGAATTTTCACAAATTGAATACAGCCATCTAACCAATACCCAGATCAAGAAACAGAATATTAGCAGCGTTCTAGAGACCCTAAGCCCCAACGCTCCCTTCGAGTCCCTACTTCTCTCTTCAAGCATGACTGCTTATCCTGATTTCTAACAGCATAGATTTGCCTGTATTCATATTTTATATCATTTGAATCATATCATATATACTCTTGGTGTCCATTTTCTTTTGCTTATTATTACATTTGTGAAGTCTTATGTTGCCATGTTCAGTTTTAAATCTTAATTCTCCATGGCAGGAAAATATTTGTTTATTTTTCCATTCTATTTTTTTGTTGGATATTTGACTAGTTTCCAGTTTGTGGGCTACTATAAATAGTGCTTCTATATACATTCCAGTACATGCTTTTTAGTGAATATATGTATGCTTTTCTATTGGGTATATTCTGTAAATGGAATTGCTGAGTCATACGGTATGCACATACTTGGCTTTAGTTCAAGAAGCACTTTTGGAGTTGTAATGGTTTCACACTCCAGGAAAAGCACTTTTTTCTTTTTTTTCTGTGCACACACAAAAAAAATGACATTCTTCTTCCTCCCCTCTTATAGTCACATTTACGTAACCCCATTCATATATGTGTTATTCTTTCACATGGAGCTTATTTGCCTTTCCTGGGTTTAATAAAGTTGAATAGTCTAATCCTAATAGAGCTGTCTTCTGAGAACAGAGACTGAAAATGTTACCTATAAACCTTCACTACTGATTTCCTTTTTCACAACCGTAACTGAAAAGTAGTTTAATTTTTTTTTTTTTGGTGCTGTTTTCAGGGAGCTCTAACCATATACTTAACTTTTCTAAAATTATGCACAGTTCCATTCCCTAATCATACTACGCTGTACTTCTCTCCGTTCACTTCTTGATTCACCTAAAGACCTCACATCTGTTTCTTTAAATGTACTGGGGGGGGAAATCCTTAAAAATCAATAGGAGATAACCTTTTCAGTCATATATAGCAACTACAGCAAATAATTTAAGGGCAGAGAAAAAAGAATAATCTTTCAAGGGACAGACTAAGAGAATATAAATGTCTTATATCAGCTTTTCAAACCATTTGAAGGAGGAGGCACCATTAATCCTTTGTCTGTTAATCCAGTAATTGATCATGTTTGATGGTCTCAGGAGGGATTTCAGTAAAAACTAGGTCAAGAGACCAACTGTGCTTGATTGCTTAGTCTTAAAATCTATCTGGGGTTTCTAGAATTAGAGAACTCCACATGACTCTATAGCCTTCCCATTCAGCCTATTTCAACTCAGAGTTTTGGACCTCCATCATCACTGAGAGTCTCTTAAAGCACTCTTATGGTTGAGTTAATTTGGGCATATTTGTCTTCTACCAAGGTTAGATCCAATTTAAGCATCTATTCACCAAGTATCTATTGTATACCTACGATATAACACGCTGATTTATATATTTATTTAAAACAGTATGTTGGTGATTTAATATTTGGCTAACCAGACTCAGTTCCTCTGTCCTATAGAATTTATACCCTAGCAAATAGATTTAAAAAAAAATAAGTGTTGAGTAAATATATAAGCTCAACTTGTGATTAGGCTATGAAGAAGATAAACAGAATAAAGTAAGCATGATGAAACAAGGAGGTAGAAACTTCTTAGAGAGGACTTCAGGGTCCCTAAAAGTTGATGTTTAAGCTAAGACATAAATGATAAGAAGGAATGAGCCTCGTGAGGAGCAGTGGGGGGGGGGAAGTGTTAAAAGGGAACAACAAATGCAAAGGAGCCAGTGCAGTTGAGGATTAGTGGGTCAACCTTGAAAGAAATGCACATTCCCTCTCAATTTATTTTGAATCGATAAAATGAACTTTGGATTTTCCAACATTCTTTAAAGGTAGAAAAGACGGTTTGTTAACAGTCAGTCATGAATAAATGTGAGAGTTGGCCTTAATTACTCTATGTTAAATACTTGTTGTTTGCCAGCAGGTCTGTGAACTAGAACCAGAAAATGGGGATAGAAACAAAGATACCAAATTAAGTGGCAGAAAATAATCAGTTCAATGGCACATCCAGGCAGTTGACAAATTCATAGTGCTAACATAGCTGAGGTTCAAAGTACTTGTCGGGAACCAGAGCTGCAGTCAAAGGGAACAAAGTGAGTAAGATTGTCAAGGTCAGCATTCTAAAACATCTAAAAGATTGCTGTCAAACCAACAGGGTTTTCCTAGTTCTTTGCCTCCTTGGAAGAAGCAAAATGGTGAGCTGGACAGGTTGGAGCAGGAAAGGGACCAGTGTCATGAGAAGGTGGGTCAGATATTGGAGAGCAACCAAGGAGGGAGATCACAAAACCAAACAGGGAGAAACCAAAGATAATTGGCATGAAGCATCCAGAATAAAGTAGGACTTTGATAACAGAGGGAAGGGATTTTAGGCATTCATTTTACTATCTCAGAGGAAGAGAGCTACAGTTCCAATACAGGGACCAGAATTTTAAGAGCTTAAGTCTCTGTAACTTCCTTATGTTTATAATTTTTGCTAAAAACATAGTAGGAAAAAAACTGTTTTGCCAAAACAGAAAGAGCACCCTGAAACCAGTAGTGCCTGTGGACCACAAATGAGGTACCTTACTTAGACCAGAGCTAGGGTAGACCTCCAAGAAGAAAGTCTTCAAAACCTTGCTACTTAGAGTGTGACCCATGGACCAGCAGCAGTGGCTTCACCTAGGATACTGTTAACAATTCAAAATCTCAATGCCCAGACCTACTAAATTAAAATTTGTGTTTTAACATGACCCCCAGGTGATTCCTATGTAATTTCAAGCATGAAAAGCACTAGTCTAGGACATCCCTCGAAGAATCCAAAAGAGCATTATTGACTACATAAAAAGAAGACAGGAGAAAGGGGCTAATCTGAGGACCTGGAGGCAGATAATAAGTTGCAGTTTGAAACAAAGGTAGACTTGGGAAAACCTGAAATTGGGAGCCAACACTTGCAGAGGGCAGGATAGCACCTCTTGGTGAGAGAACAGATTCCTTTCCTTGGCCAGCAAAGCAGGCACGAGTTAAAAAAAAAAGGTCAAGCAGCTCTAAGGATCCTCTCAGGAGAAAGTTCCAAAGGCAGTGTTCAGGCCTAAAGGTAGAGGACTAGGAGAAGATTACATAGCCATGAAGAACCAGAGATAAACTGTGACAGACTCTGTTACCAGATAAAAAAGATGAGAAACAGAAAGATGGAGAGTCCAAAAAAGGCAAATGGCAACATTTCATCAAAAAACCCCAGCCCAACTCATATCAAAAGATTTCCAAGTATGCAGAACAAAGAGATCTGCTTGCTTTTCTTTGTTCCTCTGAACAAAGAGCAGTTCTGTGGAATATTCCTATGAAGACTAGGTCCCATTTCATAAAAGCAAATTATGAGGAAATCTTACAGAGGTCAGAGAGATCCAGTATGAATATTTGACTTCTCCTTGCTTATTCAGCTTTATATCCTACTAGGCTTCACTCCATGCTTTATATTCTAGAAATACTGAAGTAGATTTAGATCCAGAATTTTCCACACATCCTAGTATGTAAAAGAGATGCCATGTGGTAGCTAAGAGAAAACATGTGACCCTTCTAAGGGATCATGAACTATTCTGGAAGATTGTGAAAAGGCTGCATTTTCTGCTAACCAGGTTGGGGACAGAGTTAGAGACGTGGTTTCATAATGAATTTTGTACCCTGAATTTTACCCTCAAGCAAGGGTAAAAGTAAGGTTTCACTAGGTTTCACTGGTAATTATATTTTTTATAACTATTTGTTTGGATAAGTACTAAGAGGCCATCTTTTCATCTTTGTGTTTCCTGCACTCAGCATTATTCCTAACACAGAGAAAGTACACAGTTCATATCACTTGGATAAATGAAAAAATAAAAGAATTGCCCTGGTTCAGAGGCTCATACAATCTTCCTCTAAAGGTAGAGGTTAGTCTACAATTTAGTCCAAAGCCAAAACATAAAACAAACAAATAAACAGAAAATCATTCCTAGAGTAGAGAAGCAATCAGGCTGAGAGGAAGGAAGATTTAGCAATCAGCCCTGATTTCTCCTTACTGGTCCTAAATTTCCAGCTACTTCTAGCAGTAGCTATTTTAATGGCACTAAAACTTAACAGGTCGCCTTCAAAATATTATACCCTCCTAAATTCTCCTTTATCATTAATGACACATGTATCCTCAATCTTGCCTTCCTCACAACCTCAAATTAAAGTTTTGGTTTTGTTTTTTTTTTACTTTTCTCTGTTCCATATGTGCATCCTGGTACAAAGTTCTATGGTTTGTTTTACTAAATGTCTTTCATTTCTTTTTTCCTATCTGAACCCATAGACATCCTTGTACAGACCCTAATCGTTTCACCTTTATATCATCACAGTATCTTCCTGGCTGGACTTTCTCCTCTGGTCTTCAATTCTTCCTGGCACAGTGTTAAAACAAACAAACAGACAAACAAACACATAAACAAACAAACAAACAAAAAGCTTTTCATCTTGTAATTCTCTTGCTTAAGAGCCAATTTCTTCTAATTGCCTATTGACTCAAATATAAATGGATAGGTAGATAGTGTATGTATTAAAATTTCCTCATTTCTTCGTATTCTCTGCTTGGTGTAAGTCAAATTGATAGTCTTACCATTTTCCTTCCCACTCTTGGTAATTCTTATTTTTGCTCACTTTTTAATAATCTTCTTTTGCCTAGGTGGCTCTTAACATCTCTCCATCAATTCATGGCCATAATTCAATTAAAATCAGATTCAAGATTTACTTGCTACAGCTAAGCCTAAGTCACACTAATGATAACCTTGATTTTCATTTTCATGTATTATCATCTATATACATATATATATCTCCATATCTAAATGAATATACATAATGTATTATATATTTCTTTTTACGTATTAATATTATTTCTCTTTCAAACTAATTTACATAAATTAAGGGACTTTACTACTTTAATGTTTCATTAGTATAGACTGGAATTATATATAAACTATGTTATTATTCATATTTTTGGAAGAACTAAATGAATAATTTGCTTTGAAATACTGATATTGCCACTTATATTTCTTTGTGAATAGATAGATGACTTGATTCATTCGTCTATGGATTCATTCATTCATTCATCAGTTACTTATTGAATACCTTCTGTTCTGAGCACTGAAGTGAGAACAGGAGATCCCAAAGTGAAAAAGACACAATCACTACCATCAAGGAGTTTATATACTTGTGGTAAAGACAGAGGGAAAAAAACTAGAAAATTACAATTACAGCAGACACCTGGAATTGTCATCTACTTTTTTATCAATTCTTCCCTTTCATGCCCATGTAGTCAAAAAAGACAGTATTACCTACCATCTTCTCTCAAGATAATTGATCATCAGTAAGCAACTGACTCAGGAGCATTTTACATTTTTGTTGAGGCGATGATTCTTTAGATTAATGGAAAAGCTTTCTCTTTCTCTCAGAATTTATTTTATTTCTAGGGAGGGGTGGGGAGAGGGAGAGAAAGAATCTATGGCAGACTCCATGCTCAGTGCAGAGCCTGATGTGAGGCTTGATCTCACCACCCTGAGATCATGACCTGAGCCAAAACCAAGAGTCAGATGCTTAACTGATTGAGCGCCCAGATGCCCCTCTGTTAAAGTTTTATTTGGTGCCCAGCAAAACAACAGCAGTTAGAATGAGTAACTCACCAATAGTGATATTGGTCTAAAAAGAATGACTAGAAGAGCCTTTAGAACCTGAACAATATTTATTCTCCTTTGATCTCAAAGAACAGTGTCTGAATAAAATCATTTAAAGTGAATTGTTTTAAATTGGATGAGCAGGAGACTTCTTAATAGCCTATTAATTGAGATAATCTGGATGATATAATTTAACCCTGGATACTTAGGAATCATTTTATTTTCAGTAAATTCTGTCTTTTTCTCTTCCCTGGTGCTCTGTGGTGTGTTGCTTCTATATGGTTTTCAATTACTGAAATTCTCATATCACCTTCTTTGTTCCTTCTCATCTATGTTCTTCAGTAGAACTTAGTTTCTCTTGGTTCCCTTTGGAACATATATTTTATTAGTGCCACAGTTTATGACCTTCTGATTCTACAAGTTCAGGTACACATCTACTTGGTAAGATGAGGTGAAGAAAAAAAAATTCATAGTGACCTTGATAAATGAGAAAATAGAACAACAGGATGAAATGCAATTTAAAAAATTCAAGTTGATTTATAAGACAGAGGCACAAAAATATAAATGTAAGGTAGGGAACAACACTGTGCAACTGTGTAGAACTTTGCAGCTGATACAATGATTTCTGAAGGGAAGAAGAAAAGGCTAATTAATTGCATTTAAACTATTTATATACTTGAAAAACTTTAAGGGCTCACCAGTTGTTCTCCACTGAAAAGAAAGAAAGAAAGAAAGAAAGAAAGAAAGAAAGAAAGAAAAAAGAAAGAAAAGGAAAGAAAAGAAAAAAAAAGAATGAATGAATTGGCTTAGATTAAAGAATATTATTTTTGGTTGTATACCAGCAAAGCTCTTTACTATCAGAGAGATTAAATACTAAGATGGGCTCCTAAGGGAGATTGGGGAATCTCTAGTTATTCAGTAACTATTGCTATCCCTGGGGAATTATAAAGAGAACAGAAAATTTCCTTAGCTGGAGGATTTAGTTCTTTGCCCCCTTAAAGAAAGATAGCTGAATAATCTTTCAGCATTCTCCCTGGGTCTAGAATACTTCCAAAAACATGATTAAGGAAAGCTCAGCATTTTAGAAATAAACTGTTTAGAGCTTTATATTGATTTGTCTCCCATCTATAAACTTGCTTTCTAAATAAACAAACAAACAAAACAAAACAAAACAAGAGGTACCTGTATTTTATATAGGACTTTCTTCTAATTTTAAGTTTGACTCTTAAAGGCTTGTTGACCTCTGAGACTAGCTGTGATTTGGAGAAATGGTTTCTATTTTATACCAGCATTCCCCTCATTCACCACTTATGACAGCCAGCATTTTCTATCATTAAGCTCAGAATGAAGATTAAAGATAGAAATAATTCTCACTAATTAGTATAACAATGAAATCAAAACGGCCTGTCTTATAGTTACTCAGACATGCCCTCATGAACCTGTGTTCTATCCCAGAATCTAAATTCCTTTTCCTTTCCTGCTTCTACCACATTGTATCTTAATTAGGGCCCTGAAGTATCCTGAATTCTAGAAACATGAACCCTGTGATTGCATTCCTTGACCCAGAAGCCACAAAGGGAAAACTTTTGAGGAATGCCAAAGGAAAGACTTTCAGCAAAGCACATAGCAAAGCAACACTGACGTTTACTCTAAGAGCAAAATCCCCATGTTCTAGATCTGAGCTGCCCAACAGAAATAAAATGTGAACTACATGTATTATGTTAAAATTGCTGATAGCTACACTAAAAAAAGTAAAATGTAATTTTAAAATATAGTTTATTTAACCCAACATACAAAATATGTTTCAACTTGCAATCAATACAAAAACATTAATGAGATATTTTACATTCTTCAAAATCTGGTTTGTATTTAATACTGACAGAATATCTCAGTTTGGACTAACTGCATTTCAAGAGTTCAACAGCCACGTGTAGCTAGTGGCTATTCCAATCTACTGGACAGAGAATTCTAGGTTATATATCTAACTTTGGCTACAAGGAAAGGAAGCAAAGGAAGGAAATGTTGAACCATCTCTGTAGTGTTTGCTAGCACTTCTTTAATTCTTTCCCTTCTTACCACATAGGAAAAAATACTTTGAGAGAGCATTGGACAGGGCATTGTCAAGGCTTTGCTTAAATGGCATTTTCTCAGTCCCACCTGATCACTCTATGTAGAATTGCAACTTCTTCTCGTCCTACATTCCTGATTCCTCTTTACACTGTACTCTTTATACCATAGCATTACAACCTCCTAATATACTATATTATTTCTTTATCATGCTCATTGTCTGTCTTTCTCCCATTTAGAATGTCAGAGAAAAAGAAGGCAGAAATATGTGTCTGTTTAGATCACTAAGGTAACCTAAGTAACTGGAACAGTGCCTCACATATAGTAGGTCCTTTAAGAATAGCTGATGAGTATCAGAGGAATGAGTAGACCTCTAATGCTTGGAATGTTACAAATGAGAACACTGGAGCCTAGAGAAGTAAACTGACTTGTCGACGTCCAATAGACTAGTCAATGGCAGAGCCAGTCCTAAGACCCATGTTTTTGAACTACTTCTCTATATCTTTTTATACCATTCCATATGTAAAAGGAAAGAAAGACCAAAAAAATTCAGTTATTAGATATGAAATACAAATTAAGGTATTGATAGCACAAGAAATTTTTGTTGGATTATGAGTTCCTAGAGGACAGAGACTGTCTTATTCAGTTTTGAACCTTCCTACCCATCCCCATAATTACAAAGAATATTTATACTCTGTAGGTGCTAAATTAATAAAAGAATGGTCAGTGATATCTGGCTTGTGATATAATGTGTGGTTTTCTTTTACTGGGAAGACAGTGGAAAGAAGTTACTGTGTTCGCCACAGAAGATTTTGATCATGGCTTGAAGAGTTTAGAATGAGGTTGACATCTTCTGCTACTATTAGCAACTAGCCTCTGGAACGCAAACACTAAAATTCAAGAAAGGAGAAGAATATTCTAGAGGTAGATTTTAACAACTGCCTAGTTTTGGGGCGCCTGGGTGGCTCAGTCATTAAGTGTTTGCCTTTGGCTCAGGGCATGATCCCAGTGTTCTGGGATCGAGCCCCGCATCAGGCTCCTCTGCTGGGAGCCTGCTTCTTCCTCTCCGACTCCTCCTGCTTTTGTTCCTTCTTTTGCTGGCTATCTCTCTCTCTGTCAAATAAATAGAATATTTAAAAAAAAAAAAAACCTGCCTAGTTTCTAATTCTCCTCAAAGTTCTGTCAGGGCCATGAGTATAGCTAGTTTGAATCACTTTGATATATATGTTTCTGAGAATTTCAATCAACTTTGATATTTATGTTTCTGAGAATCTGACTTTTCAAACTGAAAATCATTGTGGTGATGACAAAATGGAACTGACTAAATGAGTAACAAAAACTGCCCATTGTATGTACTTGTAATAAAATTCAGCTATTGCCGTAATGTGAATAATTATATTCATGAGATTTTTATGTAATAAAATGTAACCTCTCTTTTAATAATGTTCACAATATCCTTAATCCTTTGATACCGCTGGGAGAATGGAAAGACATAAGTGTTACTTTCCTTCATTAGAAAAGGAAATTAAGGTGGCGAAAGACATCTGTTGGTTATTCAGCAAGTTTGCAGCCAGATCACAAAGACAGATCTCTGTATTTTAAGGACACCTAAGAAAGACTTTGGATAAGAGTCTAGTAATCTTTGATATCTGTTTAAGCTAAAAGATCATGTCTTTATCTAAAAGCAACACTAACCAGAACTCTGAGAAATCCTACTTGCATAGGAAATCTACAATCAAAAGTTTACAGAAACATACTATTGGCATCCTAGTAGCTTGCTCAGCTTGAACATATGCTATCTGATCCTTTTATAGATTCATAAAAAAAAGCAGTGCTGGAACTTTGGGTGCAGCTTAAAGTACAAACCTAGGACAACTAGGAGCAAGGCCCCTATGATTTAATTTAAATTTGGAGAATTTCAGTAACTCTGAAAAACATGGTGGGCAACCCACAATCATTTTTTTTTAATTTTGTTTTCTTTAAGGGACTACAGATGAAAAGCTATTAAAATTAATTTTTCAGAATAATTTGGCTGGGCAAGTCAAAATGTCTTCACTTGCCATGGCTAGGGTCCATTATAAGGGAGACAGTCTTCAGAGGTTAATATTGTTCTGAGCTGGTACTGTTTTATTATCAGGCAGACACTACAAATGCACTTTGAGTTTCCATCTATGGATTATATCCTATATTAATCTGATTCTGAAACTAGCAATTGGGGTTAAGAAAAGAAAAGACTATCCTGAGGATCAGAATAGGTTTAAATCCACTCAGTCATTTGCTGTACAACCTCAGGAAAATCATTCAACTTCTCTGAGCCTTGGATTTTTCATCCAAAAAAAAGGGGAGAAAATTCTAGATGAAGAGAACCTTATGAACAGAGACCTGGAGGTAAAGGTAACAGAAGATCCTGGGCTTGACTAGGGCAGAGACAACATATAGGAGAAAAAAGGGAGGGGAGTGGCATGGATAAAGTTAGATAAGTAGAACCAGAATAAAGACATGGGCTTAATTCAGTGGGCCACTGGCAGTCAGAATAACACCAGAAGAGGGTGTGTAAAAAGATTGGCCAAGGGTGGTAGCAGAATGTGTCAGAAAGAAAAATACTTGGAATTGAGATGCCTCCCCAGAAGTGAGGTACAATAATTTATCTGTGAGGTGAGGAGATCTGAAGTAGCATTGTGGTGGAGGGAATAGAGGGAAGAAAATCAGTAGGACTTGATGAGTCTTCCTCATGTTTATATATGAAAGGAAGAGAAGGATGAGTCAAGGATGACTGCGAGTTTTAAACCGGGGTGGTGGCAAAGACGATGATGTAATGCACAGAGAAAGAAGATGGGAGAGGAGAAAAGAAAGGGTTTCCAAGATATTCAGTTAGAAAGTGGTGACGGCAAGTCATCCATAGGGAAATATTAATTGAGCTTTTGGCATGTGAACCTGGTGGTGTGGACATATCCAGATTAAGTGTGATGGTGATAGTTGAAGCCATTGGAACAGATGAGCTCCCCTGGTAAATGGAGAAAAGAGAAGCTAACTCAGGATTTAGGATGGAAATTTGGAGAACTGAATGTGAAAAAATACGTAAAGTATTTAGCACAGTCAATGGCATATAGTAAAAGATCAATAAATGGCAGCTTTTACTATACTTCGGAACCCACAGATTTGAAAGATATGGCAAGCAAGGAACTTTCAAAGGAGAGAAGCATGCATGGTGAACCATAGTAGCCTGGATTTCTGCTTGAAAGTATAGTCTTCATGGTAAGGAAGCCAGGGCTCACTGCAAGTGTACTCCAAGGCTCCCAAGGATCATCTTCCACAAAACCCCTTACCAACTATAAAAGAGAATTGAATATTAACAGCTTTGTTAGTGGGTTGAATTCTGGAGAAGTATATTAATTGATGATTCAGGCATTAGCTGGAAGTGATATAAAATATGACCCTCAAATCTATTCTTTTTCTTTTTTTTAAGCAAGAGTTTGTGAGAGTCTACCATTACTCTTCTCCTAGTCAGTTAAGTGTGGATCAAACTATTCTTGCTTGGGCTGAATCCATGGGCAGTTAGCATCAACTGGAACAGGGACTTCCACTTTGTAGTATCCCTCTAACTTCATGGCCACTTGACTTCAGCTTTGTACACCGGGACAGCTCTCTAATCAAGCAGTTCTAACCTGAGGCCTCTTAAATATCATAGCACCCATGGCAGATACTCCTAGAAGATCATCCATTTGTTAACTCTGATCCATGCACAATGTCACTCATACTCAAAAAAAGGAGGCTGTAAAAAAGAGTAAGTCAATGAACAGATAGGGGAGTGGAGGGAAAATGAAAAGTGAAGACCAAAGAGATACGCACTGTTAACAAAATGTCACAAAGCATTTAACTCTTCATCAGTCTTCATAAACTCTCCACTTTATAGCACAGAAGACAATTAGATGTGTAGGCTACTCAATCCTAATTTCTGAATTCAAGAAGAAATTAATGGTTCCAAAAAAAGAAGTTTTTCTACTTTTCCTGTATCAATCCAGTATGAGCACAAATGTATCTCTGTTAAGGCTGGGGGGAATAAAGGGAGGAAGAATATGATTACTGCCAGAACAAGCTCAACACACAGGAACAGAAAAGAATTTTACTGGCAGAAATTAGAAATTGTTCTTTCTCACTCCACCAACACATAAGTAATAAACGCAGAACTACCTTCTGCTGCCTTTATAAGCTGTGTTACAAAATTGATGCCTCAAGGGATACAAGTAGAATCTGCCATGTGATAGAACTACACCACCCCACCTAGCACACCTGAAACTATTCTAAAAATATTTAAATTTTGCTCATAATATTTTTATATAGACCCAATAGTCTAAGTTAGTTCACAAATGAGGCTAAAACTTTTTGGCCTTGGGCCTTTGCAACCTCTCCAGAACAGATTGAAAAGTGTATGATACAATCTTTAGAATAAAAACTGTCACACATGGGGCGCCTGGGTGGCACAGCGGTTAAGCGCCTGCCTTCGGCTCAGGGCGTGATCCCGGCGTTCTGGGATCGAGCCCCACATCAGGCTCCTCCGCTATGAGCCTGCCTCTTCCTCTCCCACTCCCCCTGCTTGTGTTCCCTCTCTCGCTGGCTGTCTCTATCTCTGTCAAATAAATAAATAAAATCTTTAAAAAAAAACAAAAAAAAAAAAACAAAACTGTCACACACACACACACACACACACACACACAAGTTAAGTGAGTGTTTCATGCATGAGACATGTAATGTTTCAGAGGGTTCCAGACATGTGTAATGAGATGTTAAACTGAGACTCTGTCTGCCTTTGGCTGAAGACCCTAGGGTAATAAATGCCAACCATTTCTACATTCCAAAGTGAAGTGCTAGATCCTCCAAGTAGAACTTGCTGTTTTATAACCATTAGTTGATCACCCATTTTCTGCCTAGAAAAATAAGTCTGAAGATGCTGAGACAGTTTTGGGGAGACTGAGAAAAGGATTTCTTCTAGGGTGAGTTGTTAAAGTGTGATAGCATTTTCCTTTCCCATCATGCCTACCTTGCACCAACATAAAGCCCTGTACTGCACCTCAAACCCAGTGAGGGGGTGTCAAGAAGAACACCAGAGTTCAATTTGTGTCTCCAGGTCAACTTCGAGAAATCTAAAGGGTTAGAGACTGCTTGAGGTAACCTGAGGCAGCAGAATAGAGCACTGCAGCTAATAGTTAACTGTATCCCCACTGACAACAGAGCCAAGGTGCTTGTTTGCTAACACAGGAGGGAGGCTGCTAACCTGGAACTAGTTAGAATAGTGCCCAGGAGGGTTTCCCGTGAGGGACAAGACAACTTTCAGCAGAAGGAAGTTTAGAAATATCAGTGGGTAGGTATAGAAGTTCTGGGGAGGTGCAGAGAGGGATTGTCAACAGCCAGGGGAAAGGGCTGCAATTGACTACCTACTAGGGGGATCTCTGAAGGGCCACAAAACACCAGTAGAGAGTGTGCTTGCATCTCTGCCCCAGCCAAAGGCAATTAAGACCACTATAGTTGTGCTAGTCAGACTTTTGCTATTCCACATCTCTCCTGCTTCCCCACACTTCAGTAGTAAAGGAACCAGAGCAAGCCTAGTGAGTGGGGCAGAAGAAAAGGAAACAATCCACACCCACCATCATAGCAAGCTTCCAGTTGAAGCAGATCCAAGCTAAGGGAAGGAAGATGTAACTGAATGAGGTTCAGAATTTTTACTGTTACACTGGCCTAGACATATTAATTACTAAACTAAGACTGTTTTAGAAATTCAAATAACCAGAGGAAACAAGATTTTATGAGGTCTGCCTAAGATTTCATTTGGGAGCAGAGGAAGATATAACTGCACAGAGTGTACGCAGTGAAGAAAAAGTACAAAGTTGTTTTCTGATTTCACCCTAATTTTTTCTACATGTCCACAGCTCCAACTGAAAGGACAGGCCCTAGAGAGACATGTTTTGTCCCTTGTGACTCCATTTCACTCCCAATTCCTGGCCATGGTTAATTACACCAGGGAAAGGCATCTGATCAAACTGAGCCAAGCAATAGCTCAGCCAGAGACCTGTGACATGTCTTTGAGCAAAAAGATAAGTCAGGACAAATAGTTTCCTTGCATGGGAATATAAGGAAAAGAAGAGTATGAATATACTTAATCATGGGAATTGAAGCTAAAATAGCATTCATTCTTTCAACATATATTTAATGAGGGCACTAAGTATCATGTTATAATAAAGAGTAAGAAACAGAAAGTCCCTGTTCTGAAGGAGCTAACACTCTAGTGGGAAAGCAGACAAAAAGCAGTTTAAAAAATTAGATAATTACAGATTATTTTGCCACAAAGAAAGTAAATAGGATATTTGAATAAGGGATAGCAAGGGGGAGGTATTTAGAATAGGTCCCTAGATAAGGTAGTCTGAGAAGGCCTTGCAGGGTGTGCTATCTAAACCAAGACCTGAAAAATAATATAGATCCATATTTGTGAAAGTCGGGGAAAGAGTGTTCCAAACATAGAGAAAAGCAAATACAAGACCCTGAGGAAGAAAATTGCTTAGCACATTCCCAGAACAGACAGACGGCCAAGGCAACTAGATCAGAGTGAGAAAGAGGGAAAGAATAGCTCAGGGCAGAAGGCAAGACTCAGGTTATGCTGAGATTGGGAGGCCATGGTGAGTCAATGTGACCTAATGAGACAGTGTTGAGACCAGTGTGGACTGATATGGGAAACAAAGGCAAAAGAAAAAAATTAAATTTCCTTACTGCCTACAATCCATTGACAAGTCCTTGAGACAGGCAGAATGACTCCTCCCAGAACTCAGCTGCCTGGATGTTAATACTTTGCTAAGGGCAAAAGGCAATCTTAGCTTAACATTATCCTGATCCCCACAGTCCTGTAAGTCTACTTTAACATATAAAAATTCCTTTGGAAATTTCCTTTTTCTCTACCCCCCAAGACATATGTTGGCACTCATCCCCCAAGCATATGACCCACCATTATACATCCGAAGGGTTCTCGTGACTAAGGTTTTATAGACAGTAATAAATGACCTTTTCCTAACAATAGCTAGCCCCCTCTAGGTTGGAAACCTTGCTTCCAAAATTCCTTAGAGACTTATGCTATCCCTAACCCTCTCCCAACTTGAAAGTGGACCACTCTTCATGACCCCAGTGCATCTCTTTCTGCCCACAGGTCCTGTTCCAGTGCTTTAATAAAACTGCCTGTTTGTACTGAAGACATCTCAAGAATTCTTTCTTGGCCATCAGCTCGAACCCCAACTATTTCCTACATCATGGACTATGTGAAATAGACTTTTAAAAAACAGCAGACACTGAACAGTAACTATGAGCTATCTAGTAAAAATTATAGCTAATAATTATTGAGTTCTTTCATGACTGACAATGCATTACATTAGAAATCCACAAACTTCCCAAAAATAGCTAAATAATAAGTATTTGAAACTTTCCAAGCCATACAGACTTGATCACACTACTCAACTCTGCTGTTTTAGTGCAAAAGCAGCCATAAATAATATATAAATTAATTAGCATGACTGTGTATCAATAAAACTTTATTTATGGACACCAAAATTTGAATTTCATATAATTTTCATGCATCAGGAAATATTTCTTTGATTTTAAAACAATTTAAAAAATGAAAAAAATCATTCTTCACTTATGGGCTCTAAAAAAGAAAATGTGAGCAGGATTGGCCTACAAGCCAAAGTCGGCCAACCACTGTTCTACATGCCTTGCTTATGATTAACTCATATAATACTTTCAACAACCCAATGAGATAGTTTAATATACTCACTTAATAGAACAGGAAACTGAGGCAAAAATTCTCAAAGAACTTAGAAATCTGGTTCCGGATTATATGCTATTAATTCTGCTAAGAAATAATAAATTTAACATACTCAAAAGCAGCACTTCTGGAATGGTGGAGCAAAAATCCATTCCTCCATAAAATCAAAGAGAACAATAGCAAAAAAACAGTCAAAATCAACTTTTTGGAACTTTGGAAATTAACCAAAGACTTGTAACAATCTGAGAGTCATCTATTCAAGAAAAATGGTCAACTCTTGGTAAGAACAGTGAGTTTTGCAGTGTTCTAACTTGCCCTATTCCTATCGCCTTCTTCTCAGTTCCTCAGTAGCCTTGAAAATTAACAACCTTGCAATTATGGTAGCTGTTAAAATCCGCAGCCTAACAGCCGCTGGCAGGAGACAAAATTGGTTGAGACACCCGCATATCAACATTATCATTATTTGACTTATTCCACAGTTCCTGGGAATCACAACTCAGTCTTTTATTTGATCTGTCTCAAAGCTCATTTGGTGTATACAGCCTTTCCCCAGGAGCATTTGTCAAAAACAAATAGTGGTAATTGCTTAACATCACAATTGCCTGAAGGGGAGATAACTGTTGGGACAAATAAGAGGTTGACCAAAAGAACTTAAAAAAAAAAAGCTGGAGAATGAAATATCCATAAGGCACTGTGAGAAAGCTCCAACATATTCCTAGAAATCTAGAAAGCTACATACATGTGCAACTCTGCGTGCATGCCCATAAAACACTTGAGAAGGCCCTCATCTCTTGACTCTGGCTGACACTGAGACTCTACATGAGCAGGGAGTGAAGGATAAGGCAGAATTGTAAACTGCCAGAGAGTTGAAGGTATGCCCCAATATGCATACAGAGCCTTTCAGCAAAGGCTAGGAGACATATTGGTTAAAAGCATTTAAGGAAATCACCGTGTAATCATTAGCTGACCACTAAGATAGCCAAGGAGAGACTTAAGTGATTGGAACATGACAAAGAATGCAGAATTTACAGAATTAGTTCACAAACAGCAACAATAGCAATAAGGGCAAAGACATCAAACCCTAAGAAAGAGGGGGCAATTTGATGTCCAGAATTGCCACATTATATTGTTTAAAATGTCTAGTTATCAACAAAAAAGTAAGATACTTGCAAAGAGACAAGAAAAAACAGTCAGTAGAAACTGTCCCTGAAGAAGCACAGACATTGGACTTTCTAAACAAAGACTGTGTACCAGCTATTATAAATTAGTTCAAAGATCTAAAGGAGACTTTGTCTATAGAACTAAAGGAAAATATGAGAATGATGTCTTACCAAATGGAGAATATCAAGAGTTAGAAACCATAATTTTTAAAAGCAAATATAGATTATAGCATTGAAAAGTACAATAACTAAAATGGAAAATGTACTACTGTGGCTCAACAGCATATTTGACATGGCAGAAGAAACAAACCAATAACCTTGAAGGTAGGTCAATTGATATCATCCAGTTTACAGAACAGGAAGAAAACAGAATGAAATAAATGAACAGAGTGTCAGAAACTTGTGGAATATCATCAAACATATCAACATATGCATAAATGGAGTCCCAGGTGGAAGAAGATAGAGAAAAGTGCAGAAAGAATATTTGAAGAAATAATGGCTGAAAACTTCCCAAATTTGGTGAAAAACACTGATTAACACAACCAAGAAACTCAAAAACCCATGTAGGAGAAACTCAAAGAATTCCACACCAAAACACATCATAATCAAACTGGTGGAAGCCAAAGACAAAGAATCTTGAAATCAGTAAGACAAGCAACCTGTCATGCATGTGAGAGCCACAATATGATTAACAACTGATTTCTTATTAGAAACCATGGAGGAAAGAAAACAGTGAGATGATGCATTCAAAGTGCTAAAAGAAAATCACTCAAAAGAATTCTATATCCAGCTTTTCTTTTAAAAACAGAAATTAAGACATTCCCAGATAAACAAAAACTCAGAGACTGTATGACTAACAGATCTGCCTTATAAGAAACACTAAAGGGAGAGCTTTGGGCTAAAATAAAAGAATATTAGACAATAACTCAAATCCACATGGAAAAAAAACAAAGAAAACCAGTCAGGTTAATTATTTAGGTAAGTATGAAAAATGTATTTTTAAACTATAACTCTTCTCCTAACTGACTTGAAAGACAACTGCATAAAGCAATAATTATATAACTGAATCAACAGGCTTATAATGAAGAAAGATAGAAGTTGTATGACAAGAGAAAAAAAGACAGAAGAGGGAATAGAGCTATAAAGGAGCATGCTTTTGTATATTATTGAAATTACGTTAGTATTAATCTGAGCTAGCTTGTTATAAATTAAGATTTTAATAATAATATCCAGGGTAACCATTAAGAAAATTAAAAATACAGTAAAACAAATGAGAATAGAATTTAAATTGTATACTTAAAAATATTTAACACAAAAAAGGCAGTAATGGAGGAATGGAGAAATAAAAAATACATGAGACATATAAAACAAATAATAAAATGGCTGACATAAATCCTACATTACCAGTAATACATTTCAATCAAAAAGGCAGAGATTGGACCTCAACATTGTTTTCCAAAGTGGCTGTACCAACTTGCATTCCCACCAACAGTGGAAGAGGGATCCCCTTTCTCCACATCCCTCCAACATTTGTTGTTTCCTGCCTTGTCCATTTTTGCCA
>NC_048218.1:62947119-62968238 GCF_002007445.2 Ailuropoda melanoleuca | reverse complement strand
TTTGCAAATATCTTCTCCCATTCCCTAGGCTACCTTTAAGTTTTGTTGATTATTTCCTTTGCTGTGAAGAAGCTTTTTATCCTCATGAAGTCCCATAGTTCATTCTTACTTTTGTTTCCCTTGCCTCTGGAGAAAGTCTAGTAAGAAGTTGTCACAGCCAAGGTCAAAGGGGTTGCTTCTTGTGTTCTCCTCCAGGATTTTGATGGTTTCTTGTCTCACATTTAGGTCTTTCATCCTTTTTGAATTTATTTTTGTGTGTGGTGTAAAAAGTGGTCCAGTTTCATTCTTCTGCATGTTGTTGTCCAGTTTTTCCAACATCATTTGTTGAAGAAACTATTTTTTCCACTGGATATTCTTTCCTGCTTTGTCAAAGATTAGTTGACCATGTAGTTATGGGTTCATTTTTGGGTTTTCTATTCTGTTCCATTGATAAATGTGCAGAAATTAAATAACATGCTCATAAATAACTTGTGAATCAAGGGAAAAAAATCACAAAGTATATTATAGGTACTTTGAGACAAATGAAGATGAAAACAAAATATACCAAACTTATGGGATGCAGCTGAAGTAGTATTTAGAGCAAAATTTATAGCTGTAAGTGTGTGTGTTAAAAAAGATAGGAATGACAGCACCCAGATGGTAACATGGGAGGCTCTTGAATTTCCCTCCTTCCATGGATGCACCAAATAGACAGCTACATAAGGATCAATTCTAAGAAAAATTGAGCAACTAGATGAATAACTCCTACACATTAGGTGACTGAGAAAATGCACACATCAAAATGGGTAGGAAATGCTGAGACACACTCTTGTCATAAATTGACATAATGCCTTATAACCATAAGGGAACTTCCAACTCTCAGTGCCTCCCTGAGGAATGAAGGGCTTGGACCACACATATCATGCCCTATCTTTTAAGTCTGCCCCCCAAGGGATGGGGCCCAAATTGCCTATCTTTGGGAGCCAAGGAGGTTTTCATTCACAAGTCTAACAGGACAATAGCAAACAAAGAAGCAGTTACTAAACAGGTGCACAAGCTATCCTCTCAGGCTCAGCACAGAAAGTTCAGACAAAAATGCCCATTTCTCAGTTTTCCCCTGGAAGAGATTTGACTGCATAATTTGCCAGCTGCTACCTGAGAATCTAGCCTCTAATAAACCCCCATCTAGATCCTGACTGGAATCCTCCCCAGAGCCTGAAAGAGCCAGTAGTCTTTTCCCTCACCTTCTCTCTCTGGCTCATTCCAACAGTGAAAAATCAGCATCAGCTGGAAAGGAGCTAGTCCACATCTAATTTAATGGCTTCCAAATGAGGGACAGACCCCCCAAATTACCTAGCTCTGATAACCAATGGGGTTTGCATTCAGAGTCCCATAGGATAGATAATAGCAAATAAAGAAGCAGTTTTTAAACAGGCATATGAGCTCTCCTTGTGGCTTATATACTCAGGCTCAATGTAGAGAGAACAGGCAAAAATACCATCTCTGTTTCTCAGAAGAGGTTTACTGCATACTTAACCAGACCTGAGGGTCTGGCTTCCAATCAGCCTGCATAAGTGATGACTTGGATTGTCCTGAGAGCTCAAAAGAGCTGGTGATTACCTTACATTCTACCTCTTGCTCACTCCAAAAATGGAACAAGTCTCCAGCTTCACCCTGGAAGGAGTTTGTCCACATACCTAGCATCTCAACTTTTGCATCTCCCCCTGCCCCGCCCAAGGGATGGGTCTTCAAATCACCTCGCTCTCTCTGATAGCCAATGGAGTGTAGTATTCATAAGTCCCACAGGACCAAATTAAACAAACAAACAAAAAAAGTAGTTTTTAAATGGATGTACAGGCACTACGCCCTCATACACCCCCAGGCTCAGCACAGAGGGAACAGGCAAAAATGCCTATCTCCCAGTTTATCCCTGGAAGGCTTTTGACTGCATATTTTACCAGATGCTGCCTGAAATTCTGGCTTCTAATCAGCCTGCATGTGGAAGCTAATTGGAATCCTTCCAGAAGCCTAAGTAGGCATGTTCCCCACTACCTTCCCTGTCTCACTCCAACAGTAAAACCAAATCCCCAGCTTTTCCCTGGAAGAAGCTTGTTCACACAATGTAGAACTCCAAATTTTTATGGCTGCCACCCAAAGGACTGGCTTCCAAATCACCTAACTCTAGGAGCTAACAGGGTTCAAGCATTCATGAGTCCCCCAGAATCACACAAAACAAAGAAGTGGTTCTACTTGGGCTCATAGACACTCCTAGCAACTATTCCCTCTGGTTCAGTACAGAGTAAGTATAAAAACAAACAAACAAGGGGCGCCTGGGTGGCACAGCGGTTAAGCGTCTGCCTTCAGCTCAGGGCATGATCCCGGCGTTAAGGGATCGAGCCCCACATCAGGCTCCTCCACTATGAGCCTGCTTCTTCCTCTCCCACTCCCCCTGCTTGTGTTCCCTCTCTCGCTGGCTGTCTCTATCTCTGTCCAATAAATAAATAAAATCTTTAAAAAAAAAAAACAATCAAAACAACAACAAAAAAAAACAAAACACTCCTGGTTTTTCCCTGATAGGGGTTAGATTACATATCAAATATCTTAATTTTCCAAGCCTCAGCCNCAAACAATCAAAACAACAACAACAACAAAAAACACTCCTGGTTTTTCCCTGATAGGGGTTAGATTACATATCAAATATCTTAATTTTCCAAGCCTCAGCCTGAAGGCCAAGCTTCCAATTAGCCTGCATCACGTAGCTGGAGGGGCAAGCAATAAGTAGTCTTCTGGAAACCTGAACAGGCATATATAGGGGCATTTCCCATGCCATCAGAACACTGACAGGTATTGGTGCAACCTCAACTACTGGGAGCCAAAGAACAGAAATAACAGAGGACAAAGATTTGATAGGCAATCAGGAATTTGGGCTGGGCTGATTGATGAGGTTCCTCTCTTACATGAGGGCAATCTATCAAGGCTGGGAAAGATGGCTTTTTAAATTAATGGGCAAAAAACAACACAGAGTATTAAGGAAAATGAAGAAACAGAGGGATATGTCCAAATAAAAGAACAAGATAAATCTCTAAAAACCAGCCTTAATAAAATGGAGACAAGTGATTTACATGATCAAAAGCTAAAAATATTGATGACAAAAATGCTTACTGAGGTCAGGAAAAGAAATGAGAATTTCAACAAACAGAAAATACTTAAAATACCAAACAGAAATCATAGAACTGTAGAATATAGTAATTGAACTGAAAAATTAAATAGAGGAGTTCAACAAAAGACCAGATCAAGTAGAAGAAAGAATTAGTGAACTCAAAGACAGGACAGTGGACATTATTCAATCAGAAGGCTAAAACAAAAAAGAATGAAAAATAGTGAAGATAGTTTAAGGGACCTATGGAACATCAAGAAGACCAATATATGCATTTAAGGTGTCACAGAGGGCATAATACTATAAAGAGAAAAACCCTAAATACTCCACCAAAAAACTACTAGAACTGATAAATGGATTCAGTAAGGTTACAGAATACAAGATTAATATGCATAAATCAGTTGTCTTTCTATACACTAATAATGAAGTAACAGCAAGAGAAATTAAAAACACAATCCCATTTATAATTGCACCAAAAATAATAAAATACTTAGGAAAGACTTAAACATAGAACTGAAACACCTGTACTCCAAAAACTATAAAACACTGATGAAATTGAAAATTCCACAAACAAATGGAAAGATATTCTGTGTTCATGGATTGGAAGAATAAATATTTTTAAATATCCATTCTACACAAAGTGATCTCCAGATTCAATACAATCCTTATCAAAATATCAATGACATTTTTCACAGTACTAGTACAAATAATCCTAAAATTTGTATGGAACTGCAGAAGACCCCCAAGTACCTAAAGCCATCTTGAAAAAGAACAGTAAAACTAGAGATATCACAATTCACAATTTCAAGATATACTACAAAGATGTAGTAATCAAAACAGTATAGTACTGGCACAAAAAGAGACACATAGGTCAATGGAACAGAATAGAGAGAGTCCAGAAATAAACCCATGCTTATATGGCCAATTAATCTATGACAAAGGGGGCAAGAATCCACAATGGAAAACATATTAGTCTCTTCAACAAATGGTGTCGGGAAAACTGGACAGCTACATGCAAAAGAATGAAACTGGATCACTTTCTTACACCATACACAAAAATAAACTNAATATTAGTCTCTTCAACAAATGGTGTTGGGAAAACTGGACAGCTACATGCAAAAGAATGAAACTGGATCACTTTCTTACACCATACACAAAAATAAACTCGAAATGTTAAAGACTAAAATGTGAGACCTGAAACCAGAAAAATCCCTAGAAGGAAACAAAGACAGTAGTTTCTTTGACATTTTTTTCTAGATATGTCTTCTCTGGCAAGGAAAACAAAATCAAATTAAACTTTTAGGACTACCCCAAGTAAAAAGCTTTTGCACAGTGAAGAAAACTATCAAAAAAACAAAAAGGCAACCTACTGAATGGGAGAAGACATTTGCAAATGATATATCCAATAAATGGCTAATATCCAAAATATGTAAAGAATTTATAGAATTTAACACCAAAAAAACCCCAAATAATCCAATTTAAAAATGAGAAGACCTGAATGACATTTTTCCAAAAAAGACATACAGATGGCCACCAGACATGAAAAGATGCTCAACATCATTAATCATCAGGGAAATACAAATCAAAACCACAATGAGGTATCTCCTTATACTTATTAGAATGGCTAAAATCAAAACACAAGAAACAAGTATCAACAAGAATGCAAGAAAAATGAACCCTTGTGCACTGTGTTGGTAGGAACGCAACTCGGTGCAGCCACTGTAGAAAACAGTATGTAGTTTCCTCAAAAAATTAAAAATAGAATTACCATACAATCCAGTCATTACACTACTGGGTATTTACGCAAAGAAAATGAGAACACTAATTCAAGAAGATATATACACCCCTATGTTTATCGCAGTGTTATTTACAAAAGCCAAGTTATGGAAGCAAACCAAGTGTCCATCAATAGATGAATAGATAAAAAGATATGGTATATATACACAATGGAATATTACACAGCTATAAAAAATGAAATCTTGCCATTTGCAACAACATGGATGGACCTAGAGGGTATAATGCTAAGTGAAATAAGTCAGTCACAGAAAGAAAAATACCAAATGATTTCATTAATATGTGGTATTTAAGAAACAAAACAATGAAGAAAAGAAAAAAGAGACAAGCAAAAACCAGACTCTTAAATACAGATGACAAACTGGTTGTTGCCAGAAGGGAGGTGGTGGTGGGGAAAGTAAAATAGGTGAGGGGAATTAAGAGTGTACTTATTGTGATGAGCACTGAGGAATGTATAGAATTGTTAAATCATTATATTGAATGCCTGAAACTAATAAAACATTGTATGTTAATTACACTTGAATCTAAATCTAAAAAAAATTAAAAATAAAAAGATGAAATAAACAAATAAATTTCTGGATATGTTAATTAACTTGATTGTAGGAATTCTTTCACAGTGTATACGTATATCAAATCATCATGTTGTGCACTTTAAATATAATACAATTCTATTTCCCAATTATGCATCAATGAAGCTGGGGGGGGAGTTTTTTAAAAAAAATCACAAATCAGTAATCTAATCCTCTACCTGAGGAAATGAGAAAAACTCTACCTAAAGCAAGCAGAAAATAGAAAATAATAAATATTATAGAAGAAATAAATGAAACAGAAAATAGAAAAACAATATAAAAAATCAAGAAAATACAAAATCGATTCTTTGAAAAATTCACCAATTGACAAACCTGTTAGACTGACCTCTAAAGACGAGATCTTCTTTTTCTTTTTCAGTAATCCAAATTACTAAAATCAAGAATAAAAGAAGGGGCATCATTAATGACCTCACAGAAATAAAAAGGATTACACAGAAATACTACGAACAACTGTATGCCAGAAAAATACATAATGTAGATGAAAACGGACAAATTCCTAGAAGGACACAAACTATCAAAATGACTTGAGAAGTATAAAATCTGAATGCACCTATAACGAGAGTTGAATTAATTGACAAACTTCCTCCAAAAAGCCCAGTTTTTCAATATTTCACAATTTCTTCCAAAAAGGAAAAGGGGGGAAACATTTCCTAACTGATTCTATGAGGACAGTAGTATCCTAATACCAAATGAAACAAACAAATTGCAAGAAAAAAAAGTCTACAGACTAATATCACTTGTCAATACAGACACAAAACTCCTCAACAGAACACCAGAAAATAGAATTATACATCACAACTAACTGGGATTCATCCCAGGAATGCATGAGTAGTTGGACATATGAGAATCAATGAATGTGATACACCATATTAATAAACTAAAGGACAAGACCACATGAGCTAGTACAGCATAATGGTAGTAGCATGAGTCCTGGAACCAACTATACAGTTTTCTATACTAGCTCTAGCCATTAGCTTATATGACCCAGGGCAAGTCAAAAACCTTCTATCCCTATTTCCTTGATTATTTTGAGGATTAATTTAATAGAATGTAAAGGACTTAGAATAGTGCTTAGGAGCTAGGAGCTAACAGGGTTTAGCATTCATGAGTCCTTTACCCATGACTAGAACTTAGTGCTGGTAAGTGCTAGTCAAATATTTTCTGTTGTAATTATATGGCTATTTTAAAATTATTTTTTCATTAAACTTGCTAAGGATCAAAATTTTTTTACTTATTTAACTCTAAATTGTATTTGCTGCTGTGCCACAAGTGTCTCAATTGACATATTCAATTTACTATCTTTAAATGCTATAGAAATAATTCTCGAGCAACTAGAAAAAGATGAAAAAGCTCAAAGGTAGTAGAAGGAAGAAAAAAACAAAGATTAGAGCAGAAATAAGTGAAATAAGGGTGCCTAGATGGCACAGCTGATTAAGCATTTGATTGTTGGTTTCAGGTGGGGTTTTGATCTCAGGGTTATGGGATTAAACCCACATCAGGCTCCACACTCAGTGGGGAGTCTGCTTGGGATCCTCTCTCCTTCTGCGCCTCCTGCTTGTGCTCTCTCACTCTCTAAAATAAATAAATAGATCTTTTTTTTTTAAAGAAAAGGAAATAAATGAAATAGAGACTAAAAAGACAAAAGATCAATGAAACCAAGAGCTGTTTCTTTGACAAAATAAACAAAACTGACAAACATTTAGCTAGATTCATCAAAAGGAAAAAAGAGAAAGGATTCAAATAAATAAAATCAGAAATGTAACAACTGATAACAAAGGATCATAAGAAACTATATAAATAATTTTATGCCAATAATTTGGACAAATCAGAAGTTGATACATTCCTAGAAACATACAGCCTACCAAGCCTGAATCATGATGAAATAGAAAATATGAACAGTCTGATTACTAGTAAGGAGTTAAAATCAGTAGTAGTAGTAGTAATAATAATAATAATAATAATAAAACTCTTAACAAACAAAAGTCTAGTACTCGATGACTTCGCTGGTGAATTATACTAAACATTCAAAGAAGAATTAATACCAATCCTTCTCAAACTCTTCCCAAAAAAAAGAAGAGGAGGAAAAGTTTCCAAACTCATTTTATAACAGCAGCACTAACCCTGTTTGATACCAAAAACAGACAAGAGTTGTACAAAAAAAGATAATAACGGGCCAATAGCCCTGAAGAACATAGATCCAAAAATCCTCAATAAAATAGTAGCAAATCAAATTCAACAATATATTTAAAAGATCATACACCATGATAAAGTGGGACTTATTCCAGTTATGCAAGGATGGTTCAACATCCACAAAATCAGTTAACATGATACACCATATTAACAAAATGAAGGCTAAAAATCATATGATCATCTTAATAGATGTAGAAAAGCATTTAACAAAACTCAACATACATTTATGATAAAAACTCTTAATAGAGTGGATGTAGAGGGAGTGTACCTCAATATAATAAAGGCTAGTATATGACAAGTCCACAGCTAACAACATACTTAATGGTGAAAAGCTAAAAGCTTTTACTCTAAGATCAGTAATAAGATAAGGATGCCCATACTTGCCACTTTTATTCAACATATTTGAAATCTAGCCAGAGCAATTAGGCAAAATAGATAGATAAATAAATAAACACTATCCAAATTGAAAAGGGAGAAGTAAAATCATTACTATTTGCAGACAAAATGACAAAATGATATTTTATATAGAAAACTATAAAGACTCAATCAGAAGAAAACTATTAGAACTAATAAAGGAATTAAGTAAAGTTGCAGGATACAAATCTATACATAAAAATCTGTTCTATTTATATATACTAAGAATAGACTATCAGAAAGAGAAATTAAGAAAACAATCTCATTTACAATTGCATCAAAAAGAGTAAAAACACCTAGAAATAAACTTAACCAAAGAGGTTAATGACCTGTATATTGAAAACTACAAGACATTAGTGAAAAAAGTTGAAGAATACACAAATGAATAGAAAGATATTCTACACTCATGGATTAAAAGAATTAATATCGTTAAAATGTCCACACTACCCAAATCAGTATACAGATTCAATGCAATCCTCATCAAAATTCTAATGGTAGGGGCGCCTGAGTGGCTCATTTAGTTAAGCATCCAACTCTTGATTTCAGCTCAGGTCATGATCTCAGGGATGTGAGTTGGAGCCCTGCCCTGAGCTCCACACTCAGTGTGGTGTCCGCTTGAGATTCTTTCTCCCTCCCTCTCCCTCCCCCTCTGCTCCTCCCCCTGCTTGCACTCTCTCTCTCTCTCTCTCTCTCTCTCAAATAAATAAATAAATAAAACCTCTTAAAAAAAGATTTCTAATTTAAAAATATTCTAATGATATTTTCCACGGAACTGAAAGAAATGGTCCTACAATTTGTATGGACTATAAGAGACTCCAATTGCCAAAGTAATCCTGAGAAAAAAGAACGAAGTTGGAAGCATCATGCTTTCTGATTTCAAACTGTATTTTAAAGCTACAGTAATTAAGCAGTATGGTATTGGCATAAAAACAGACACATAGATCAGTGGAACAGAATAGAGCACTCAGAAATAAAACCACAGATATATGGTCAACTAATCTTCAACAAAAAAGCCAAGAACATATAATGGGGAAAGGAGTCTTCAATAAATGGTGCTGAGAAAATTAAACAGCCATATGCAAAAAAATGAAGCTAGGCAACTATCTTACACCATACACAAAAATTAACTCAAAATGGATTAAAGACTTGAACAGAAAACCTGAAACCATAAAACTCCTAGAAGAAAACATAGACAGTAAGCACCTTGACATGTGTCTTAGCAATGATTTTTTTAATCTGTCACCAAAAGCAAAAGCAACAAAAGCAAAAACAAACAAGTGGGGCTACATCAAACTAAAAAGCTTCTCTACAGCAAAGTAAACCATCAACAGAATGAAAAGGCAACCTACTGAATAGGAGAAAATATTTGGAAATCATACACATAATAAAAGGCTAATATCCAGAATATATAAAGAATTCCTATAACTCAACAGCAACAACAAAATCCAATTAAAAATGGAAAGAATGTCTGAATAGACATTATTCCAAAGAAGACATACAGATGGCCACCAGGTATGTAAAAAGATGCTCTACATCACTAATCATCAGGGAAATGTAAATCAAAACCACAAAGAGATATCATCTCATACCTGTTAGAATGGCTATTAACAAAAAAAATAGAAAAAACAAGTATTAGTGAGGATGTGGAAAAAAGAGAACACTTGTGTGCTGTTGGTGAGAATGAAGATTGGTACAGCCATTATGGAAAACAGAATGGAAGTTCCTCAAAAGTTAAAAAGTTAAAAAACAGAACTACCATATGTTCTAGAAATTCCTGGGTATTTATTTAAAGACAATAAAACCACTAATATGAAAATATATGTGGGTCCCCATGTTTGTTGCAGCATTACAATAGCCAAGATTTGGGAACAACCTATGTCTATCAACGGATGAATGGATAGAGAAATTGTGGCTACACACATACACACACACACGGGAATATTATCCAGCTACCAAAAAGAATGAAATCTTGTTATTTGTGACAAAATGGAAGGTCCTCAGGGGCATTATGCTAAGTGGATAGGTCAGACAGAGAAAGACAAATACTATACAAGCTCTCATACAGGTGGAATCTAAATGTAGGTGTGTATGTATCTCAAGCTCAAAGATATAAAGAACTGATTGGTGGTACCAGAGACAGGGGGTAGAGGTAGGAGAAATGGGTGAATTGTTTTGTTTTTCTTAGTTTAAATAAATTTTTTAAAAAGGAATATTCTTGAGAACAAATGCTTTCAGAAATTAAACTCATCGATATGAGAAAAAATTACTATGATCAAAATCTTGATATTCCCTACTTAAACCTACTCCTCCTTAAATGTTTTCCTTCTCAGAAACCATACAGTTTCTCAGGCCAAAAAGAATTTTAAGTTCACTTTGATTTCTTTTTTTCTCTCTCATATTCAATATTCAGTGTACAAATTCCTCAAAAATCATCCAACCATCTACTTCCTACCTGCTCGGCAGTAGCATGCTAGTCCAAGCTGTCCTCATCTTTCTTCTGAATTACCATGCTAGCCTCCTGACTGGCTTCTTTGCTTTCACTCCTGCTCCCATACATGCAAGACTCCACATGACAGCCAGAATCATACTTTTAAATTGTACATCAGATCATAACTGTTTTTACCATGACTTACCTGCATAATCTGGTCTCTGGATACTTTTCTGACTTCTATTATCTATGAACTTTTCCCCTGCTTTCAGCACTTCAGCCACAGCTGATTTCTGTGTTGATCCTCTAACATGACAGCATATTCTTGTCTTAGGGTCTTTGCAGGTGCTGTTTCCTCTGCAGGAACACTCTTCCCTCATGGCTCCCTCTCTCAATTCGCTCAGATCTATACTCAAATGTTACTTCCTCAGAGAGGCTTTCTCTGACCATTCTATCTAAAATAGGACCCTTCTACTCTTTTTATCCTGGTTTATTTTTCTTCATAGCATTTACTGCTACTCAACATTGCACATTTATCATTTGTTTATTGTCTGCTTCTTCCCATTCAAGTTTAAACTCCATGATTTTGTCTATTTTCTTCATTGCTGCATTCTTGGTGCTGAGAGAATTACTTAGCACTTACTTACCAGCACATGGTAAGTAATCAACAAATATTTGGCAAATGAAGGAAGAAAAAGCCAACTGGGAGATCAAAAAGAAAGTAGTAGAGACAATATTATTTAGAGAAGCCGTATGTTCCTCAGAGAATTGGAGAAAGCAGCCAGTCACCAGGACAGCTTTGCTCCCACAAGATTTCCAGGCTCATTTATAGTCCAAGTATATCCTCAGAAAGGCCACCCCTCCTCCTCATTTGTCTCTGTTCCTTACAATCAAAAGAACTTAACCTGAAATTGTTACCAGGATTGGGGTGTCAAATATGAGGCATGAAGAAAGTGTGGCTCTGGACTATTAGCAGGGTGAGGGGCAGTAGCATCTTCCCAACTTAGTATGAGAAGGCGGAAGGGTGGAGTTTGAGGAGGTAAGGCTGGAAAGATAAGCCATGGGCTGGGATTTCTTGGGCCCCTGAAAGACAAATTTTTCAGGAACTTTTGGTCACTGTCTTAGAGCATTTCTGAGGAATAAAAGTAAAGAATAGTAGTTTTTTACTTTTTACTTTAAGTAAAGTTTGACAGGAAAAAAGTAATCTTTGTTTCCAGGTTGCCCACCTAGCTGCAGATGGAGAAAAACAGCAGTATGTAATCTTTTTGCCTCTGTCCTATGTTTTACAAATCAACATGGTAGAGATCACCCACACCAAATGCGAAGAAGAGACAGATTATTCTGCCCCGTGTTGGAGTGTCAGGCAGAACAGGTCTGCACTGCAGGGTTTTCCCTCACAGGTAACCCCTACATTAGTGTGAGAATTCAGGCAGTATGACCGCCATCCAAAGGACAAACTCCTCTCCAGAGAATTGAAAGTATAAGCTGATACCTAGGGGGACTCCCTGGTCCTTATCATGTATCCTATCAACCATACGCAGCTGGCGTTAGAGTGCAAGCTTATGAGGGGGGAGTAGGCATTGCTGTAGATTGCAAGCCTGAAGTGCAAGCAGGCAATGGATGAACTGTATATATACCCACAGGGTTTTTTTCTAGAGGTACTGCTCTCTTCAAGCACCCTGATGATGTCAATTTCACCTTTGCCCTGTTGCTTTAACAATTGTTGCTGAGAGAACCAGGCAGGTTCCAGATCACAGGATTGCTTAATGTGTTAGTAAATGTTTCCCAGTTGCCCCTATTTCTTATTTCAATTCGTAAGAAGCAATGCAAGTTTACAAGCTCTAGTATAAACTTCGATAAACTCAAATAGATGCCTGTGCTCTCTTCTGCCACATTTAACAATCATGAACATTCAGTTATTTAAATATTAAAATGATCATTGTTTTTTTTTACATAGTCATTTTAAAAACTACAATGAAGCTCATCTCAGTCTTTGTTTCAATTTTTTTTTTTCTTTTTTAAAATTTGAACATCTGAATGTATTCATTAAGATTAGGTATCGGCTGTAAGTAGCAGTGATTTAAACAAGGTAGAACTTTATTTCTCTACCTGGTGACCCAGGCTACGATGAGAATCCACAATCCTCGGGTATTAATTTTCCTTCCAGCTCACTGTTTTTGACACCCTTATAAAAAAGTCTTTGTCTTCAAGGTCCAAGAGAGTAGCTAGAGTTCAGTCATCAAATCATTTTTTTCAGATAGAATGATGGAGAAAGGAATGAAGATAAAGGGGAGCAGACACTCAGCAGGTGCATTTTCAGATGGTTTCCTGGGAGATGCTGCACAGTATTTCTTTGTATTTCACATTAGCTAGAACTGAATCACCTGGTCATCTCAGCTACAAGGAGACCTGGAAATATCTATACTCTGAGTGGCTATATACCTTTATAAATATTGGGAGTTATATTATTAACAAGAGAAAAGAATAAATATTGAGGTTAACAACCAGCAGTCTATGCCACTCTTCAGGATAGAGCTCTGGAAATTCTGTTTCCAGAGCAGTTTAGCTACAGTTGTTGCTAAGAATGAGAAGATTAATCCATGTAATTATTAAGATATGCCTGGCTAGAGGTAGAATAGAAGTGGAGGTGAACATTTAGGGTAGAAAGCAGGGATAGAATGTTCTGAATTTAAAGTATAAAAGAAAATTGATAAAAAATACAAATGGGGAAAGGAAGGCTATGCTCTTAATGAATACTTCAACTTCTCTTCATGTTACAGAAGTGGGACGGTAGCAGGGTTGAGAGAGGGTAATGTTAAAATGATGATTGAAAGCAGGGGGTTGACAAACTATGGCCCATGGACCAAATCCAGCTCACTGTTTTTGTAAATAAAGTTGTTAGAACATTGCCACACTCGTCACTTACATCTTTTTCATTATTTTTATTTAATTATAATTAATATGCAGTATTATATTAGTTTCAGATATACAATATGATGATTCAAAAATTCTATACATTATTCAGTTCATCACTTAATCACTAATCCTCTTTACCTATTTTACCCATCCCCCCATCAACCTCCCTCTGGCAACCACCAATTTGTTACCTGTATTTAAGAGTCTGTTTTTCTGTTTGTCTCTTTTTTTTCTTTGTTCATGTGTTTTGTTTCTTATTCCACATGAGTGAAATCATATGGTATTTGTCTTTTTCTGACTTATTTCCCGTAACATTATAAATCCTCTAGATCCATCCATATTGTTGCAAATGGCAAGATTTCACTTTTTTATGGCTTAGTAATATTCCAGGGTGTGTGTGTATTACATCTTCTTTATCCATTCATCTATGGTTGGAAACTTGGGTTGCTTCTACAGGTTGGCTGTTGTAAATAATGCTTCGATAAACATACGGGTGCATATATCTTTTTGAATTAGTGTTTTTATTTTCTTTGCATAAATAAGCAGTAGAGGAATTACTGGATCATATGGTAATTCTATTTTTAATTTTTTGAGGAACCTCCATACTTTTTTCCACAGTGAATCTACCAGTTTATGTTCTGCCAATGGTGCATGCGGATTCCTTTTTCTCCACATCCTTGCCAACACTTGTTATTTGTCTTTTTGATTCTAACCCTTCTGACGAATGTAAGGTGATATCTCATTGTGGTTTTGACTTGCATTTCCCTGATGACAAGTAATGTTGAGCATCTTTTCATGTGTCTGTTGGCCATCTGTGTGTCTTTTTCGGAAAAATATCTATTCAGGACTCTGCCCATTTTTAATCAGATTGTTGTTTGAGTTGTATGAGTTCTTTATATATTTTGGATATTAACCCCTTATCAGATATATCATTTGCAAATATCTTCTCCCATTCAGTAGGTTGCCTTTTTGTTTTCTTGATGGTTTACTTGACTATGCAAAAGGTTTTTTATTTTGGTACCTAGGCCAAATAGTCTATTTTTGTTTTTGTTTCCCTTGCCTGAGAATATATATCTAGAAAAATATTTCTATGGTTGGTGTCAAAGAAATTATTACCTACATTTTCTTCCAGGAGTGTTATGGTTTCAGGTCTCACATTGAGGTCTTTAATTCATTTTGAGTTTATTTCTGTATATGGTGTAAGAAAGTGGCTCAGTTTTCCCAGCACCATTTGTTGATGAGGCTGTTTTTTCCCCATTGTATATTCTTGCCTCCTTTGCCATAGATTAATTGACCATGTAAGTGTGAATTTGTTTCTGGGCTCTCAATTCTGTTCCATTCATCTACGTGTCTATTTTTGTGCCAGTACCATACTCTTTTGATTACTACAGCTTTATAGTATACCCTGAAGTCTGGAATTGTGATAACTCCAGCTTTGTTCTTTCTCAAGATTGTGTTGGCTATACATGGTCTTTTATGGGTCCATACAAATTTTAGTATTATTTGTTCTAGTTCTGTGAAAAATGTTGCTGGCATTTTGATAGGGATGGCATTAAATCTGTAGATTGCTTTGACATTTTATGTCAAGTATGGACATTTTAGCAATATTTGTTCTTCCAATCCATGAGCATGGGATATCTTTCCATTTGTTTGTGTCATCTTCAATTTCTTTCATCAATGTTTTACAGTTTCTAAAGTACAGGTCTTTCACCTTCTTGATTGAGTTTATTCCTAGGTATTTAATTATTTTTGGTTCAATTGTAAGATGATTGTTTTTAAATTTCTCTTTCTGCTACTTCATTATTAGTGTATAGAAAGGTAACTGATTTTTGTATATTAATTTTGTATCCTGCAACTTTACTGAAATCATTTATCAGTTCTAGTAGGTGTTTTGGTGGAGTCTTTGGGGTTTACTATGTATAGTATCATGTCATCTGCAACTACAGAAAGTTTTATTTCTTTCTTACCAATTTAGATGCCTTTTATTTCTTTTTCTTGTCTGACTGCTACAATTAGTAGTTCCAGTACCATGTTGAATAAAAGTGATGAGAAAGTACATCTTTGTCTTGTTCCTGATCTTAGGGGAAAAGCTCTCACTTTTTCACTATTGAGTATGATGTTGTCCATGTGTTTTTCATATATGGCCTTTATTATGTTGAGATAGGTTCCCTCTAAGCCCACTTTGTTGAGTCTTTATCATGAATTGACGTACTTTGTCAAATGTTTTTTCTGTATCTATTGAGATGATCATATGGTTTTTATCCTTTCTCTTGTTAATGTGATGTATCAGATTGATTGATTTACCAAGATTAACCACATTTTTATTCCTAGAATAAATCCCACTTGATTATGGTGAATAACTTTTCAACGTATCATTGGATTTGGTTTGCTAATGTTTTGTTAAGGATTTTTGCATCTGTGTTCATCAGAGATATTGGCCTATAGTTTCTTGGTTTTGGGAGGTTTGGGGGTATTTGGGGTAGTGTCTTTATTTGGTTTTGGTATTAGGGTAATGCTGGCCTCAAAGATGATTTTGAAAGCTTTTCTTACTCTTTTATTTTTTGGAATAGCTTGAGAAGAATAGGTTTTAACTCTTTAAATGTTTGGTAGAATTCACCTGTGAGGGGGTGCCTGGGTGGCGCAGTCATTAAGCATCTGCCTTCAGCTCAGGGCATGATCCCAGGGTCCTGGGACCAAGCCCCACATCAGGCTCCTCCGCTAGGAGCCAGCTTCTTCCTCTCCCACTCCCCCTGCTTGTGTTCCCTCTTTTGCTGCCTGTCTCTCTCTGTCAAACAAATAAATACAATCTTAAAAAAAAAAAAGAATTCACCTGTGAAGCCATCTGGCCCTGGGCTTTTGTTTGTTCGGAGGTTTGTTTTTTTGTTTTTTATTTTTTTACGATTACTCATTGAATTTCATTGCTAGTAATCAGTCTTTTCAAATTTTCTATTTCTTCCTGATTCAGTTTTGGAAGATTATATATTTCTTGGAATTTATCTACTTCTTCTAGCTTGTTCAGTTTTTTTATATAATTTTTCATAATATTCTCTTATATTGTCTCATATTTCTGTCATGTTGGTTGTTATTTCTCCTTGTCTTTGGCTGCTGTAATGGCTAAGTTGGGTAGTTGCAGCAGAGACCATGTGGTCTGCAAAGCCGAGATGGAAATATTTGCTATCTGGGCCCTCACAGAAAAAGTTTGCTGACCCCTGGTTAAAATACCTGGATGAGGAAGCTCAATCACTGACTTTAATACTTGCTATGTTTTTAAAGCAATTTCAGTGGATTATAAATAAGATCTGAGCTGTTGTCACAAGGAGGCAATAGTTGTATATTATTGGAGAATGGGCAATATTTCATTTCTTAAATAAAGTGTTGTCATTTGCTCTGGAGAAATTCCTGTTTCTTATTGTAGTTTGTTGTGTTCTCTCTGAACTGTGCAATTCGCTTGTTTCCAATAGACACTTTGAACGGTTATTGGAGCAACTGAATATGGAGCTAGGCTCTTATAAATAATAATAATATNTCCCTTGTTTCCAATAGACACTTTTTTTTTTTTAAAGATTTTATTTATTTATTTGACAGAGATAGAGACAGCCAGCGAGAGAGGGAACACAAGCAGGGGGAGTGGGAGAGGAAGAAGCAGGCTCATAGCGGAGGAGCCTGATGTGGGGCTCGATCCCGTAACGCCGGGATCACGCCCTGAGCCGAAGGCAGACGCTTAACCGCTGTGCCACCCAGGCGCCCCTCCAATAGACACTTTGAACGGTTATTGGAGCAACTGAATATGGAGCTAGGCTCTTATAAATAATAATAATATCCCCAAGGAGTCATCACACATATTGTTGTTGCTGTTGCTTTAATATAAAATGGAGATTTTATTTTCTTAAGTTAAATTTGTCTATTCAAATAAGCCAAAAAATCAATGTACAGAGCAAAATTAAAGAAAAGGAAATCATCTTTCAAATTCCAGACTAAATGTTACCTCCTCCATGAGGATTTCATGATCTGCTAGATGGAATTAATCTCAGCCTCCTCCATCTTCTCTAGCATACAGCTAGTACTTCTGTTGAATCTGTCACATTATGCTTTGTTTTGAGATTGTCAATCTATCTATCTCCTCCTCTAGGTATGAACTCTTTAGTGGTTTAACTTTCATCTTGTTAGCTTGAATGTCCAGTGCCTGGTACAATGCCTGGCACCTAAGAGGTGCTCAATAAATGTTGGTTGAGTTGAATTGTGAAAAGAGCCAACTATTAGCCTCCACCATATCTCTTCTCTTTTTTCTCCATTCCAGAGCTTATTAGATCTGCCTCCAGTCCACATTGTCTGTGTCATTATATTTTTTTCCCTTCTCATTTTATTGGCTCATTTATGGATCTACATAAATTATATATTGTATGAAAATGTGGTTTTCACACAGAAATTTTTAAAATATCGTTTTTCTTCTAGCCCTAGAAATTCTCACTCTGTGATACTTTTCTTCTCTGGACAATATTTTACCCCATCTCTTTCCCCATCCCTAAATTACATTCACTTTTATGCACTCTGCCAAACAGTAAAACAGAAGAGAGAGAAGGGGCCTTATTTTCCTACATTCCCCACTTCCCTTCCTTTTGCTCTATCGATCCAAAACACTTGGACCTGTCTTAGCAAAAACTGACTATGGTAAGAAGTGCAGCAACTTCTCTGCCCTGAATTTTAAGCTTCACAATAAAGGAAGCATCCCATCTTACCTCCACTTCATCAAAACATGGCTTTTGCTACAAAGATATAAGATTCCTAAGTTAAAAAAAAAAACTTGTGCAAAACTAATCATGATGAAAATGGGAATCCACAAGAATAGCTACTGCCATGATGCCCTCCATAGGCCATGGAATGGCTCTGTCTTTATTAGCAACAGGCCCATAACAAAAGCCAAAGAATGGGTTCCTTTCTGGCTCTAGTCTAGTGTCTATGGGCCCTTTTGCCTTTTACTGGTGCTCCTGCCAGGACTATCTCTTAGTGTCACAACTTCCTAGGCACACAACAGATGCAGCTGCCAGGCTGAAAGGAAAGAAGAATTGATTTCAGTTTCCAACTTGAGAGTGTCCTCACTGCTCTGCCCTTGAACAGGGCTATTTCACTTTCTTGCCAATCCTCGGTACATAGCCAGAGTTTTGCTCTCAGCACTGTTTTGATGCATTTCCCCAGGATTTTTTTTTTCTTCACTTCTTCTTTGTGGCCTCTCATCTTGGCTGGCCCTATGCCCTGACCCTCTCCAAACCCAGCAGGTCCTCCTCGCCAACCAGGATAATAATGAGCACTAAGAGAGTTGCAGCACTGGCTCTTGGCAGACTGACAGGCACCAGGAGGACCAGTGGCTGGGAGAGAACCAGGGCTACCTGGTCCATCTCTCCTAGGCTGAGAATCTCCTTGACCCTTGTAAACAAAGAAAGACTGGTCCTAATATCGAGGTGTTGTGACCCTTGGCAGGACCTATTTTTGCCTGCTTTTTTTCATTTAAGATGAAAATAACACCAGAAAAGCACAAATATTCACATAGACACAATCAATGTCAGAGCAGTAGCAAGAGCTCCTTGGAACACTCAAATTTGGTCAGACGTTCCTACAATAAGATCCAAACCAGATTAGATAACTTTGTAGTCAAGCAATTATGTTTTTCTTTCCGGTGAGGGTATCTTATTTTCAGAAGTCAGACTTTTCTAGGAAATACTGATTCTTGCATAGTACTGCTATTCTATAACCTTCTATACATCCCTGTGGCCCATTCCTCTGCCCCTGGGCCACATCCCATCAAAAGGTGGCAGCGTGACTCTCTGAAGCAAACTTTAGCCTTACTGCTAGGAAACAAAATGGATAGTCTTAGTTTCCTCTGCAGGCTGGAAGTCGGGAATAATGAGACATGTGATCTGGTATCAGTTCTACCCCAACTATTTGGGCAAGTTGCTTTACCTCTCTTGGCCTCAATTTCTTCTCCCTACAAAATAAATAGGCTAAATCTTTCTCTAAGTTTCCTTTTAGGTTCTGCCTCCATAATTCATTCTTAGCTGCATCAAGTGTATCACAACTCTGAAGGCAAGAGGAAAATGTCTCTCAGATGCACTGATTTCTCTTCGCAACACAAACAGAAACTTTACGGAGGACATTCCCAGGTAGCCTTAGACATGGGGGAGGAGAGTCATGATTAAAGAAAGTTTTGCTCCAGAGTCACTGGACATTGATTCCTCTTGAGAATCTGTAGCATTGACTCACTTTCCTCTACTGGTGTCTACAGAGGCAGCAAGAATAATCCTCTTTAAGCATCATCCCCGCCCTCCACTGTCCCTCCAGTTTAGTACATGTGGAGTGAGCACTTTATGTGCCAGACACTATGAGAAATGCAAAAATTAATTAGGAAGATCTCATTTCAAATCAAGTCCATGATATACAGTAGGAGCAAGGATCCAGAAGGTAAAAACCCAAGAATCCTGGTTGAAGAGTCATTCTGATCCTCTTTTTCACCTGCTCAGGAATGGAAGTAGAGGAACAGAAGGTCTTTGACATCAGACACACCTGGATTCAAATTTGAGCAAATTAATCTCTGTCATTCAGTTTTCTCATTCTTCAAAATGACATAATAATAAAACCCCTCTCAAAGGATTAGTGAGATAATCATGTAGAAGTTCTTCAGCGTCTTGCCACAAATAATTTTGGAGGGCTTTCAAGTACTTTGGAAGATATCTAAGGATATAGTTTTGAGTGGACAAGTATTCCCTCCCCTCATGAATATTTCAGTGTGGTGCAAACACTAATTAGATACTATACAAATACATATGCTTAAATAGTGATAAGTGCTATGCATCATTTGAGTCCTCCAGGGAGCAGATAAGAAGACAGAATTAGAAGCATAAGAGATTTATTGGGGTTAGTGCCTGAGAACCATTAAGAGCAGAAGGATAATTGGGCAGAAAGAACTTCAGACTGCAATGCAGATCTTTCAAAGGCTTAGATAGCTCGAGAAGGACTTAGAAGCACAGATTGCCCATTAGAGGAATCTTACATTAGACAGAAATGACCAGGAACTAGGACCACCCATTATGTCCAGTTGTTAGATTGGGGCTGCCCGGGAAGAATGTGGCCTTGGCAAACTGAGGCAGGGCCTGAAGGAACTAAAAGAAGACAGTCAGTCAACTGCACTCTTGGCAACTGAATAGCAAATTCTTGAAGGGAAATCCACTTGGCATACCTCCCTGGGTGCCCATGCTATGAAGGAAAGCTATAAGAGAGGTTAATGTAGCACCTAACCTAGGCTTCCTTGACAGTGTTATTCAAATGGAGATATTTAGGACAGGCAGTATTAGACAGACCAAGAAAGGCAGGCAGGAGCTGTCCAGGGTAAGAAAGAATACCTGTGAACCACCCAGCCAGGAGAAGGCAGGACATGTGTTAAGAGACCAAAAGAGGGGCACCTGGGTGGCTCAGTTGGTTAAGTGGCCAACTCCTGATTTCAGCTCAGGTCATAATCTCAGGGTCCTGGGACTGAGCCCTGCGTTGAGTCCTGCATCAGGCTCCACACTTAGCAGGGAGTCTGCTTGAGGATTCTCTCTTTTCCTTGCCCTCTGCCCCTCCCCCAACTCATGCATGTGTGTGTGTGTGTGGTGTGTGTGTG
>NC_048218.1:62941127-62942672 GCF_002007445.2 Ailuropoda melanoleuca | reverse complement strand
GCTTTCAAGTACTTTGGAAGATATCTAAGGATATAGTTTTGAGTGGACAAGTATTCCCTCCCCTCATGAATATTTCAGTGTGGTGCAAACACTAATTAGATACTATACAAATACATATGCTTAAATAGTGATAAGTGCTATGCATCATTTGAGTCCTCCAGGGAGCAGATAAGAAGACAGAATTAGAAGCATAAGAGATTTATTGGGGTTAGTGCCTGAGAACCATTAAGAGCAGAAGGATAATTGGGCAGAAAGAACTTCAGACTGCAATGCAGATCTTTCAAAGGCTTAGATAGCTCGAGAAGGACTTAGAAGCACAGATTGCCCATTAGAGGAATCTTACATTAGACAGAAATGACCAGGAACTAGGACCACCCATTATGTCCAGTTGTTAGATTGGGGCTGCCCGGGAAGAATGTGGCCTTGGCAAACTGAGGCAGGGCCTGAAGGAACTAAAAGAAGACAGTCAGTCAACTGCACTCTTGGCAACTGAATAGCAAATTCTTGAAGGGAAATCCACTTGGCATACCTCCCTGGGTGCCCATGCTATGAAGGAAAGCTATAAGAGAGGTTAATGTAGCACCTAACCTAGGCTTCCTTGACAGTGTTATTCAAATGGAGATATTTAGGACAGGCAGTATTAGACAGACCAAGAAAGGCAGGCAGGAGCTGTCCAGGGTAAGAAAGAATACCTGTGAACCACCCAGCCAGGAGAAGGCAGGACATGTGTTAAGAGACCAAAAGAGGGGCACCTGGGTGGCTCAGTTGGTTAAGTGGCCAACTCCTGATTTCAGCTCAGGTCATAATCTCAGGGTCCTGGGACTGAGCCCTGCGTTGAGTCCTGCATCAGGCTCCACACTTAGCAGGGAGTCTGCTTGAGGATTCTCTCTTTTCCTTGCCCTCTGCCCCTCCCCCAACTCATGCATGTGTGTGTGTGTGTGTGTGTGTGTGTGCATGCACCCTCTATATCTCTCAAATAAAAAAATAAATCTTCTTCTTCTCTTTTTTTAAAAGAGAGACCAAAAGAGAACAAGACTTAGGGGCACCTGGGTGGCACAGTGGTTAAGCATCTGCCTTCGGCTCAGGGCGTGATCCCGGCGTTATGGGANCTACATTAGACAGAAATGACCAGGAACTAGGACCACCCATTATGTCCAGTTGTTAGATTGGGGCTGCCTGGGAAGAATGTGGCCTTGGCAAACTGAGGCAGGGCCTGAAGGAACTAAAAGAAGACAGTCAGTCAACTGCACTCTTGGCAACTGAATAGCAAATTCTTGAAGGGAAATCCACTTGGCATACCTCCCTGGGTGCCCATGCTATGAAGGAAAGCTATAAGAGAGGTTAATGTAGCACCTAACCTAGGCTTCCTTGACAGTGTTATTCAAATGGAGATATTTAGGACAGGCAGTATTAGACAGACCNTATTTGCATTTAAAAAAATTACTGTGGCTGGGGCGCCTGGGTGGCACAGCGGTTAAAGCGTCTGCCTTCGGCTCAGGGCGTGATCCCAGCGTTCTGGGATCTAGCCCCACATCAGGCTCTTCT
>NC_048218.1:62835637-62940969 GCF_002007445.2 Ailuropoda melanoleuca | reverse complement strand
TGTGTGTGTGTGTGTGTGTGCATGCACCCTCTATATCTCTCAAATAAAAAAATAAATCTTCTTCTTCTTTTTTTTTTAAAGAGAGACCAAAAGAGAACAAGACTTAGGGGCGCCTGGGTGGCACAGCGGTTAAGCATCTGCCTTCGGCTCAGGGCGTGATCCCGGCGTTATGGGATCAAGCCCCACATCAGGCTCCTCCGCTATGAGCCTGCTTCTTCCTCTCCCACTCCCCCTGCTTGTGTTCCCTCTCTCGCTGGCTGTCTCTATCTCTGTCGAATAAATAAATAAAATCTTTAAAAAAAAAAATTACTGTGGCTGCTATGTTGAGGAAAGAATTAGCAAAAGAACAGGAGGAAATGCAGGAAGACCATTTAGTAGGTTCTTGCGCGAGACCTTGTACATAGTAAGCCCTCAAAAAATAAAACTGATCATCAGCATTAATAATTATAAGCATCATCTTACTTTTGCTCCCTGCTTTAAATCTAGATGTTTTTGCATTTACTTTAAGCTCTCTACCAATTACCTTTGGCCCAGTCTTCATTCATCACAAATTATACCGTTGAATAACCTCACATTTTATTGCTTAGTTTTAAACATTTTGCTTCATTATAATGAGCTTACCATTCCCTTAATACAACATATACACTTTTACTCCATACCAGAGTTCATGCCCATCTGAATGCCTTTCCCCATTCTCTGCCACAAATTATTATTTTCTTCTTTTCCCAAACTCTGATAAACTCTTCCCAGTACCCTCCACTTAGCTTGATATCCCTTCCATTGCACCATCCTTCTGTGAGCTTTCTGTGAGGGTATGGTACATGTATTAAATATGTTCCTTTCATACTATTTTCACTTCTTTTGAACTCCTAGAAACCAAGGACTTTAGGAGATTTTAGGTACTTAGAATAAGAAAATGTAGAATATCTTATCTTTTCAATAAGTTTATCACTTCAATTTTTTTTAAAAAAAAAGGAAAGAATAGTTACAAATGGTCAATGTAGATTGTTTGGGATAGAGAATAGGAGCAAATGGGAAATAAAAACTGCCAGAAAAGGAAAAATAAAGGTGACATGCCAGGAAAAAATGGTTAATAATAATAGAAACAAATTGTATTTAGCACTTACCTTGTACCAGTCACTCTTCTAAGAACTTTACACAGATTNGATTTGCATTTAAAAAAATTACTGTGGCTGCTATGTTGAGGAAAGAATTAGCAAAAGAACAAGAGGAAATGCAGGAAGACCATTTAGTAGGTTCTTGCGTGAGACCTTGTACATAGTAAGCCCTCAAAAAATAAAACTGATCATCAGCATTAATAATTATAAGCATCATCTTACTTTTGCTCCCTGCTTTAAATCTAGATGTTTTTGCATTTACTTTAAGCTCTCTACCAATTACCTTTGGCCCAGTCTTCATTCATCACAAATTATACCGTTGAATAACCTCACATTTTATTGCTTAGTTTTAAACATTTTGCTTCATTATAATGAGCTTACCATTCCCTTAATACAACATATACACTTTTACTCCATACCAGAGTTCATGCCCATCTGAATGCCTTTCCCCATTCTCTGCCACAAATTATTATTTTCTTCTTTTCCCAAACTCTGATAAACTCTTCCCAGTACCCTCCACTTAGCTTGATATCCCTTCCATTGCACCATCCTTCTGTGAGCTTTCTGTGAGGGTATGGTACATGTATTAAATATGTTCCTTTCATACTATTTTCACTTCTTTTGAACTCCTAGAAACCAAGGACTTTAGGAGATTTTAGGTACTTAGAATAAGAAAATGTAGAATATCTTATCTTTTCAATAAGTTTATCACTTCAATTTTTTTTTTAAAAAAAGGAAAGAATAGTTACAAATGGTCAATGTAGATTGTTTGGGATAGAGAATAGGAGCAAATGGGAAATAAAAACTGCCAGAAAAGGAAAAATAAAGGTGACATGCCAGGAAAAAATGGTTAATAATAATAGAAACAAATTGTATTTAGCACTTACCTTGTACCAGTCACTCTTCTAAGAACTTTACACAGATTATCTCATTTAATTCTCACAACAACTATGCGGAGCACGATTATTGTCCCTATTTATAAGGTCAAATGATGAAGATCACCCAAATGAGCTCAGATTCCTGAGCTCTGAAGAGAAAGAAAATTTTCTTCAGCAAATAGTTATTGAGCCTTAGTTGTATCATGCGGTGTGGAGAGGAGAGGGTCACTGGAAAAGCTGATGGAAGCCAAATGACTTCAGAGATAAAGTTGACTCCCAGAGGGAAAGCGGGGTTGTAGGAAGTACAAGGAGAAGATGCAGATAAGAAGGAAGTAGTATTTGGAAAGGAGAAGAGTTCACAAGGTATGTTAAGGAAGTGTTGCCTATCCCTTCTCCATCTTCTTAAGAAACTTTAGGGAAGATCCACATTGCCCTTTAGAATTTTCTGCCTCAGGTTTTCTTTAGTCTCTACTAATGTGCTGAGTCTGGCCTTGTTGAGAGCCACATAGCCCAGCTCCTTCAGATTTATCAGGAGGTAAGTTCTCAAAGAACTTTGAGAAGGTGTGAATTACAGAAATTAACTTTAGACAGAGAGGCACCCCTTTCCCTGGATCTGTAGGGTTAGATGAGGAAATAAGGATGGGAAAGGGTTTCTCTATGCCAGTAAAGAAAGATTTCGAAAGAGCAGTTTCATGGAATGACATCAGTGCCATGTGCTAAAAATGAAAGCGGAGACTTGGAGCAGAAGCCTTAGAATGCCCGAATTTATCAAAGCAGTCCGAAGGCTTCGGGAGACCAAGGAATGGAGGCTGCATTGAGGCCACAGTGAAGGTGAAGAGCCTAAATTTCCACTAAGTTGGGGCTAAGTCTGCGCTGTTCTGCTTCCTCTTCCTTAACATTCTGCTCATTGACCTTTCCTCCAACCCAGGAAACAGACTTCACCTCTTTATCTTCCAGTTGCCGGTGGCAAGAAGAATAAGCAAAGCTTTGCTCAAAGAAGAGCTACTATAACTAAATAATCGTAATTAGTGTGATAGTACAGAGAGAGAAACTTCATTTCTTCTGCAGAATTGAGGGCCTTATTTGCATTTGAAAAAAATCTCATTAGAGCATTATATTGGATTGTAAGATATTTTCCAGGAAAATATTTCAGAACAGCCACAACAATCTCTTGCATGTGCACACACACACACACACACACACAGATGCACACTCTTAATTTTCCAATTAAAAGTACTTACGTACTTTCTCAATTAAAAAGCATTCAGAAAGAAAAATAAACTGATTACTAGACATTCCTAAATTTGAAGAGGGAAAGACTTGTAGGGGTTTAAAGAGAAAAAGACTGGGAGTTTAGATGAAAAGACATTAGGAAAAGCTATATGGCAAGGTTAAGAAACTTGTAGAATTAACACTATTTAAAAATAATTGTGTTAAAAATCTTTCTAAAGGAATTAGTCCATTTCATTGTGTAGGTGGTTGGAAAAGTAATTCCTTGTTTCAGGGAATTTTAAGTGGGTGGCCACAATCAGATGTACATGAGAATCCTCTCCTGGTGCTAGAGTTGCAATCAGCATGTTGAATTTTTCAACAGGATATGGTAAATCCCCCAATCCAAAGGGGTTCCATATAGCTACCATACACCAAAAATCACCCCCAAAGGGTTTTTACTCTTGACTAAACCTCTTCCTATGTTAGGCTACTTACCTTACTTTCATTCTCCCTTATCCCTACCTTGAAACATGTCTCGGAGTTTTCTCTTTGTTCAACAATCACAGAAAATCAAAATAGGATTGCAAAGGACAGTAATGGTTGTCTTATCCTACTCTCTCATTTTATAGCTAAGAAAATGAGGACACAATAGGTTAATTTCCCTGGGATTGTGCAGCTGGTTGAGGGCAGGGGTGGTGAAAGCCCTAGAACCAGGCTCCCCTCCCACAGGCCTCCTGCTATGCTAGCTTCTCTTCAGTAGCTTTCCTGGGGCAGTTCTCTCATCTTCTAATTTTCCCTACTGGGGGCCTTTGCCAGCTCATTAGAGCTCCCCTATGACATGGAACTCACTATGACTCATACACACAATATGTTTATGCAAGGGCAGTCTCAAATGCCCTGATTTGTTTCCTAAACACATTTTGTGGCCTTTCGGCCTACTTTGCACATTGGGCATATGTCTCACTTTAAGTAGGCTGGGCCAAATGCCTTCCTTCTACCAGGAGTCTTAAAATAGGAAAAAGGAACTCAACAGAAAATCTTCTATCATGTAAAAGAAAATTTAAAATAAAACAAATGCACAACAGAACACTAGAAAAGGCATGATACCATTACTTTACCCTCCACTGTAAAGACTCACTATGATATACTTCCTCCAGGCTGTCCTCCTAGGCATCACTGTTTAATATCCTTGTACCTAATCTTCAGCTTGATTTAGCTCACCCAAGTATAGAAATAAACAGTCTATAAACTATCTTGCTCTTCCTCAGAATAGTAAAAGGACATCCAGAGAATACCCATACAACTAGAGCCTCACCCAACACACAATTGGGAGTTAAAATATTTTTTTTCTGTCATTTTATGGCTGGGGGATTGTGGCAGAGACTGCTACTTCTTACTTAATATCCATAATTCCCTTTTACCTTACACCAATTTTATTTAAGGCAACCAAGTGCCAACCTTAAAAACTGTATTTTTGCAGACACTCTTTCAGTTAGGATAGGTCATGAAAAGATGTCAGCAGAAATCACAGGGTATAACACTGCAGGGAATGCTCTTTAAAGGGGACTGGCTGAGTCATTGATAAATGTGTGTGCTCTCCCTTCTTCCTCCCACCTGCATTGTAGATATGATGGCTGGAGCTGCAGAAATCGACTGCGACCATGAGGCAATCTTGAAGATGGAAGCTACAGGCCGAGGATGTTGGCATCTGAAAGAATAAGACTGGGACATCAATGACATTGTGATGTTACTACCCCAGCTATGGACTACGAGCTTCCCAACTCTATGTTACTTAAGAGAAAGTATATGTCCATCTGGTTTAAGCCACACTTTCATCAGATCTCTTTTTTCTTTCTATCTTTCTCTTTCCTTCCTTCCTTCCTCCCTCCCCCCTCTTTCTTCTTTTTCTTTCTTCTTTCTTTCTTTCCTTTCCTTTCCTTTCTTTTTACTTAAAGCTAAATATTACCAACTGATACAGGGGCCAAACAGTCCTGAAACACTTCCAGGGAGAGTTTCCCCTAGAATGCCTTTTTTCGATGTCCTAATGGTTCTTTGAAGTCTGGATCTTTTGTTTACTTGGGATCTCCCAGTCCTCCCTTTGCATCCTAACCACCCACACTAGTGCCTTGGCAAGGCCAGACCCTCACACCTTGGACTCTTTGGACTTTTCTCCCTGTTCTCTCACGACTGGACTCTTTCCCTCTTACCTTTGCTGTTTCAAATTGCATTCCCGGGAAGGATCTGGCTTTACGTGGGAAGCTGCTGTTCCTTCTAAACTCCACCTCCCCCTCACTCCTACCTTCTTCTCAATTTAGTTTGTGCACCTGCTACAGGTCATTCTGACCAACTTCCCACTAAATGTTTAACAGAGGATTTACATGTAGTCTGTCTTTGTAGGACATCCTCTAAGGTCTTCTTAAATTTTAACTAGAATATCCAGGCTTATTTTTTCCCTTCCTAACAGTCTCTATAAAACTGACCAGTTCCCAAATAATTCCAGCAAGGGGTAATCATGGCTGATTAGATCCTGCTGAAAATCTATCCATATGTGGCTAATGAAGAAGCTTCTGGCTCTATGAAATTTTTCCCTCAAAAGTTCGCCATAGAAATAGGGAGGTCCTTATTTCATTTTATTATTTTGCCCCTTAATCTTTTTCATTGAGTTATGGTTCTGATACCACAGGATCTGCAATCCTTGAGGTCCAGGTTGACTTAATGGTTAGTGAGAACTTTCTTTAAAACCTGCAGCTACAACTAAACAATGTAAAGCAGAAAAGTAAACAGTAACATAGGTGCCTGGATTTAGTGGTAAGTAAAATTCTTCCCTGGGCTATCACTCAGTAACATCAGCTTGTGATTATATATTAGTCTGGTCAAGTATTTTCTCTTTGGATTCTGGTGGCCATCCATAACCCAAGCCTCAGGGAAGTGATATTTATGCTCCAGGTTTCCTACTAATAAAGCACCCACAGGACTATTAACTAATGTGAGTTAAGTTGACTCATGTGTGCTCCCACTTCTAAAAGAGCGTGACTTGAGATAAGGAAATAAAGAAAAGACGTTGTTGGCTGCCCCTGGGCGGAGTGGCTCAGATAAGATGGAGCTGGAGGAGATAAAGGGCTAGAGCAGTGGCTCTCAGCACAGTTATCTCAGGCTTGGCTCTCAAAAACTTATCAGTGCATTGCTCTCAGTGAATTGAGAACTGGTATAAAAAACATCACAAAGGTAGTCTGTCCATTCCCACAAGGGCTCTTCTAAAACTTGGGGCCCTCAATGGCTTCCGTCTCTGTCTTTAACAGGGACTGCTCAGATCTAATCCAGAAATTAAATCATTTCTCCCCTGAGGAATGTCATTTACCTCCCTGTATTATGCAAAACAATTCTGCACACACACACACACACACACATGCACACACACACACACACACGCACACACACACACACACACACGCACACCCCAACTTTTAGCCCCACCACCCATCATGACTTGACAGAGAGCATTCTAGCTACCAGGACTCTCTCTCAGAATTATAAATAGCGAAACATTACTTTCTCTTACACATAGATAAAAGACACAATAAAAACGGCTCCAAATCAGTTCAGGTGGTGGAATTATCAGTGGTTTCTTCTTTCTTTCATCTTTCTACTCTCAGTTTTCACGTATTTTCTTTGATTATATTACATATTAATGAGCCCTAACATTTCCTGAATACTGACTCTGCTGGGCCAGGCATTCTGCTAGCACATTATATATTTATTTCATTTACTCCTCTCTACAAATCTATGGGTTTACATGTAAAGAAACTAAAGACATTAAGTAACTTATCAATGGGTAGCCTACATCTGAATCCAGGTTTATCTGTTATTAAAGTCAAGTCTCTTAGCTCCTACACCATTGCTTTTATAATGGAAAAAGCACAATTTTTATTTTTTTTAATATTTTATTTATTTATTTATTTATTAGAGAGAGAGCAAGAGTAATAGAACACAAGCAGGGGATGCTGCAGAGGGAGAGGGAGAAACAGGCTCCCCACTGAGCAGGCAGTCCAATGCGGGGCTCAATCCTAGGACACTGGGATCATGACCTGAGCCGAAGGCAGATGCTCAACCAATTGAGTCACCCAGGTGCCCCCAAAGTACACATTTTTAGAAAACATTGTAAGATGTTGAAACTAGAAACTTTAGTCATGGATTTATCTTCAGATTTGGTAGTATATATAGTATGGTGGTTAAGAGTGTGGATTCTGGAGCCAGAACTCGTGAACTCCAGCCTTCCACCTTGCTAGCTCTGTGACCCTGAGCAAGTGACATAACTTCTCTATGCCATATTTTCTCCATCTATTAAATGGAGCTAAAATAACACCTACCACAGGGTTATTGTGAAACTTAAATGAATTATATTTGTAAAATGCTTAAATAGTACCTGGCATATAGTAAGTGCTATGGAAACTATTTGTTATTGTTATTCTTGTTGTTGTTTATTATTATTGGTATTTTATTCCAAAAGATTTTGAAGCCAGGCTTGTATTCTCCTGAAAAGAAATTCGTACTATAATTCTCCTAAGCTCCTGGATCAAGGTTTTTAAGAATGAGTCTGCCTGCCTTTCCCTGTGGGATAACTCTAAGGTAAAGAATAATGGGGACGTGGTGATCCCTCTCTTTCGGGGCTGAACGGAAGCAATTTCCAGGGAGAAGACTTCTGGTATCATTTTAACTGCACAGTCAAGCCTCAAAGCAGAAACTTCCTGTTCATATTTTATTTTTCCTTTGTCTAATACATTTAATTATTATTAGAATTATCATATTCTCAAAGGTCTGTTCAAAAGCAGGGGGAAAAGTTTCTAGATTTTACCAAATAAAACTCAAAGAAATTAAGGCCCAATATATGGAATAATAAAAATATTTCTGCAGCAAAAACAATAATTGCCTAATATATGCTCAGCAAAGTAAGTCTTTCCATTTTAAAGCAAATGCGTGGGTACAAAAGCTTGAGTTTCATTATGGGGAGAGTGCCTAAGGGGCTCATGCTTTCCAAAGGGGTGATCCCTACTCAGAAAGTCACAGGCCTTGAATCCTCAGGCCTGGTCCTCCAGCTGATGCCAGTGGCTTCTGTGTTGAGGCCCAAGAAAAAAAATGAATTATCAGAAATCAGGGAAATGAATCCAACTGGGGAAAAACAGAGACAATGGTGGCCCCTTTGGTCTAGGGAATATAAGTTAAACAAACAATGCTTCCTCACCACTCACTTCACCTTTGCATGGTGTAAGTACGGTCTCCTCCCAGGTAGCCTTAGCCAGAGTACTTCTAGAATCTGGGAGGTCCCTCCCTTTGGACAATGGCTCAACTATTCAATAGCTCCTATGCTAAACTGATACAGCCTCCTTAACTTCACTCCTTGTTCCAGCTCTACGTCCTGACAGAGAAGAACAAATTTATTTTGCCTGTCACAGAAAAGCCTTTGAAATATTTGCAGACAATGATATGGTGTTTTGTGGGTGGGTTTTTGGGGGGATTTTGTTGTTGTTGTTGTTTTTTTGGTTAACTTTTTTCCCCCTCCACACTAGCAGTGATCATTTCTATGAACTCTCTAATTTCCTGACTCTCCTCATCCTATTTGCCTTGCTCTAGTTGGTCAATATCCCCCAAGAATTGTGGTCCCTACCACAGAACCCAGTACTTGAGTGTGGTCTGACCACAGCCCACTGCAATAGGACCAGAGCTGCCTGTTATCTCCACTTCAATTCCCTTCATGCAGTCAAAGATTGGGTTGTTTTTTTTTTCCCAGCAGACATATTATGGTGTTGGCAAATATTCAACTTGTGGTTAAAATACCCAGTTCTTTCATATGAACACAGTCCAGGTAATCTCCTCCAACCTGAATAGCTGGGGTTTTTTTTACTGTAAATATAAAATTTTTTTTACTCTAAATATAAAATTCTGCAGTGTTTCTGGTACACTTCATCTTATTGAGATAGACAAGACACTCCAGACTGTCTAGACAATTTTGAATTCTGATTTAGTTCTGTGACTCTACTTTCCAGCTTTGTGTCACTTGTAGGCTTAGTAAAAATGCCATACCCTATTGATGCATTGCAAAAGTAAAGCAAACTTTTCTGACATTATTGAAAGTGTAGGCATGGGTACACTGTGCAGAATGACTCTAAATTAGCTTGAACAATTTATAGACAGCCTTTTTCAATTCTCTCCAGCCCACCTGCATGACATATAATACAAGGCACACAAAGAAGAAAAAGAGGCCTTTTAAGTGTGGGTAGTGAGCGAGGAAAACAAGAAAGAAGTAGTGACGCTACTTGCACCTTCCTCCCTGTTCTCTTATTTTTGGTCTCAGGATTGGACAGTCTTGTGGTCCGATCCAGGAATCCTCCCCCGAGGTAGATGAGACTGATGATGTGTTCATAACTCTTCCTAGGCCATGGCTCAGCCTAGCCACCCTACTTCCCTGTACAGGAAGATCAGAGGCAACAGGTTGGTATCAAGGCATCATTTGAAGAGAATGGATGCAAATGCCCCAGCCTCAGTCTGTACACGATTCAGCCCTCTGATCATTCTCATCTTCCTGACAGCAATCATCATTTCGTCCCTCTACCCTTCACCTCCACAAGAGCAGTACCAGACAGAAAAGGAATTTTTCCCTCATTGATTTATTTCCTCTTAATTAGAACCAGCCAGAGGAACTGGAACCTCACTTTTATTAGCATAGTGATAGGAAAACAAAGTATACTAAAAAAGTTAATGAACAGAGCCATTTTATGGCCAGGGTCTGTACAATTGAAATGAAAACATACTCTGAACCTAAACATATTCAGTCTGATGTTTATTCCCCTCCCAAAGAGAGATAATCATAACAATCATCTCTGGAAAGTTTCCTTACCTGAGCAGATATGGGCTCCTTTTTCCTCATATTCCAAGGTCAGATAATCTCAAATGAGTGGGAGCCATAAAACAAGAGCGTACAGGGGACAGGGCAATGTTTGGGAGCTGGCCCCAGAATTATGCCTGTATTCCAGTACCAGCTTCTCTATTGAGCAGCCATGAGATCCTGGGCAGATAAAAATAGAGTTGACATGATAAGACTTATTCAAAACTTTGTAAATTAGTACAGTCCCTGGGATCTATAAAGTGCTTAATAAATATTAGTTATTTTCAAATAGGTTTTTAATATACATGTTCAGCTTCCTTTTTAAAAAAAAATTTATTTGAGAGAGAGAGAGACATGAACAAGAGGGCCAGAGGGAGAGGGAGGGAGGACCTCAAGCAGACTCTGTGCTGAGTACAGAGTCCTATGTGGGGCTCGATCTCACAACACTAAGATCACAACCTGAGCTGAAACCAAGAGTTGGGGGCTTAACTGATTGTGCTACCCAGGTGCCCCCACTTCCTTTTTTCTAGTATTCAGTTGCTATGCTTTGATCTAAAACAGTTAAGAAACACAATAATAGTTGTCACCAGGTTCTTAGAATCTTAGCATATTAGAGATCTAGTATGACCCTTCCTTTTGCAGATGAAGAAAATGAGGCCCAGGTAAGAAAAAGGAGTTTTTCAAGGCACATAGTGAGTGAATGGCAGAGCCAGGACTCTAAACAAGGTACCCTGGTTCCTGACCCCCAATCCTGTCCCCAGTTATAACCTCTTTTTTTTTTTAAGGAAGGAATCAGAATTAGCTGTATAGCCATGTGCAGATTTAGATACTAGTATATATGATATATATTTTATATATAATTCTGTATAGAGAAATTTGAACTATTATCTACAATGCTTTAGCAAATGCATAGCACAATGAATCTTACGCTGAAAACTCTGACTTCAAAACCCTGTTCACTAAGCAGTATGGAATCATGGAAAGAACATAGAACTTGGAACTGAGTAGGCTTAGATTCAAATCCCAATTCTACTACTTACTGCTTGCATAACTTTAGCGATTTATCCAACCCCTTTGAACTTAGTTTCTTCATCTGGAAAATGGGGATATTAATCCCCATCAGTGGCTTTTGTGATGTATATGGCATATCAAGTATGGGGGCACAATGCCCATCATACACTGGCACCCCTCCTTAGGTGATTCTCTCAAGATTCCCCTGATTTTGGTGCTCTGCAGGAAGCAAGACACTGTCAGTTGCTTGTTTGAAAGGAAAGACAGTGATCTGTTTTCTTTGCCATGAGTGGAATGGGAACATGGTACTTGGAGTTTCCTCTCAAGTCCACTTGCGAGCATAAGGTTGTTTTGTAGAGGACATCAGCTCAGGAAGTATGACAAGACCTGGGGTTACTTACCATAGAGATATTGTCTCTAGATTGTTCAATGCTGGGCCTTGGGGGTTTTTTGCTGGAAATGGAGCCCCATGCACCTATCCTCACAACCTTCTCTTGGTAAAACTTCTTATGCACTAGGTACTTATAAATATTTATGGAAGGAAGAAATAAGGTAGGTAGGTAGGAAGGAAGGAAAGAAGGAAAGAAGGAAGGAAGGAAGGGAGGGAGGGAGGGAGGGAGGGAGGAAGGTTGTTTCAAGGATGCAAGAGTGACTGGTCCTTAAGAACTAGGAAATAATGTTTTGTTCTGAGAGTTAATCTATACAATCAATCCATAATGGATCAGATCAGTATATGCAAAGTCATCTTAAAGCAATAGTATAGATTCTTAGACAAATAAAACTTTTTTTTAAAGATTTTATTTATTTATTTGACAGAGATAGAGACAGCCAGCGAGAGAGGGAATACAAGCAGGGGGAGTGGGAGAGGAAGAAGCAGGCTCATAGCAGAGGAGCCTGATGTGGGGCTCGATCCCATAACGCCGGGATCACGCCCTGAGCCGAAGGCAGACGCTTAACCGCTGTGCCACCCAGGTGCCCCGACAAATAAAACTTTTATATCAGTTGTTCCCCAACCTGGCTAATGATCCCTGTGAACATTCAGATTCCTAAACTCTTCCACAGACCCAATAAATTAGAATTTATAGTAGAGCCAAAAAGGTCTTTATTTCCTTGTAAGTCTTCCAAGTGCTATTGGGGTGATCAGCCTCACACCCTGGCCAGCAAACTGGCTTTGGGAACCATAGTTCCACTGCAAGTAGTATGAAAATGAATAACACATATAAAGAGCAATGTGTAGGTAAGAAGAGGGCTGTTCAGCAAAGGAAAAGAGGGGAAGGGGCACACTTGGCACACTCTAGCTAAAGCAAGCAAGATTCTGGAATTGGGTCCCCTACTAGAAACATCTACACCATCTGGAGGGTAGATTACTATTGAGGAGGTACAGACCCAGATGAGCAGAGCCTGACATTATTGAACATTTGAATCGTCTAACTCCCCTTGTCAAAGTTCCTTGCTCATTGAGCAACCTTCTGATGATTTCTCTTCCCTTGCAACCGACCCATAGGGAGAAAAGGAGCAGATCAGGTCAAATATTTCCAACTGTAAATTAATAAACTGGCATTCTGGTTATATATCAGTCTCTTGTGAGTTAGTATGAGTCAGCATCCCTGAGTCTGATCAACTCAAGAGGCTCTGCCAAGATCAAGTTTCTGATGGTGCAAAGCTGAGGGCCTGACCTGGGGTGGGACCCCAGTGAATTCACAAGAGTAAAAGTATCCCATTCAGGCCCCAGGAAGCCAGTCAGTTAGCCTTTCCTGGGGAAAGGAGGTGAAAAGGAGCCCATTTCCCACTATGGAAGACTTTCTTGATACTTCATGTGCTCTACTGGGTACATGAATTTGAAAGAAGGGGTTAGGTTCTTATAATAAGAAAAGTCATTTAGTATGTTTTTTTCTGTTGTCAAAAGGTTTTCAAATATATTGCTCATTTGACACTGGCACTAGCCTAAGAGGTAAGTCAGGCATAGATTATTATTACTCTTATTTCGGAGATGAGGAATCTGAGCATAATCACTTACGTCAGACCCAAAGTAAATGACACAGCTAGGACCAGAATCCAGATCTTTTGACTCTTATATTTTTCTCACTTCCCCTCTCATTTAATAAAGAGAATACCCTAAACAGAACCCTAAAGGAGCACTAGAAACACCTGAATAAGAGTGGGACTGTGTTGGGGCACCTGGGTGGCTCAGCCATTAAGTGTCTGCCTTTGGCTCAGGTCATGATCCCAGGGTCCTGGGATTGAGCCCCGCATCAGGCTCCCTGCTCAGCGGGAAGCCTGCTTCTCCCTCTCACACTCCCCTTACTTGTGTTCCCTCTCTTGCTGTCTTTTGCTGTCAAATAAATAAATAAAATCTTAAAAAAAAAAAAAAGTAGGACTGTGCTTACATGTGTGTATCCGGGCTGGGTTAAGGACACAGATATGGAGGGGCAAGTTGACAGAAAAGTAGAAGAGATATCAGATCAGTGGTGATAAGAAAGCACATCAAAATTTTTTCTTAGCCAAGAGAACTGAGAAATGACCCAATTTAATTGAACCCATTATTTATTGAGCACCTATTGTGTGCAAGGCCTTTTGTGCTAGGTGTTACCAAGAAGAGCAGAACTTATGAAAGAACATTTTTTTAACATGTATTTTGGTGTGATGAAGAGTGACCCCAAATCTTTTTTTTTCCTTATGGTATCATCAAAGAGTACAATCCACACTAAGGGTGTTTAAAGGGAGGTGGGAGAGGGGAGATTGTGGTAGTTGGGAGGCTGGCTGTGATTAGGCATGCTTGGACGTCTTTGTAATTTTACAAACATCTTTGACTGCCTACTATGTGCTATGTGTCTAGGAGAACTCTGGCAGCCAAGATCATTTGGAAACACCGGCTTGATAACATCTCATCAGGGATGGATGCTTGTGTAAAATCCTCGGGGAAATTAAAAAAAAAAAAGATGCAGCTTCTTCAACACTTTTCCATCATTGTATTTTATCTTAGGTCCTGAAGTCCTTGGTAACTTCATCAGTGACAGTTCCCAAAATAAATCCTGTTTTTTAAAATGCTTTTTATAATCACATGAAAACAAAATCTAGATTTTGGAGGCACAAGAATTATGCAAGGGGCAAGTCCCCGGGCTCCCCTTCTCCTACACTGACCCGTTTCAGCATGACCCACAGTTGGGACAAGAGGCTGCAGCCAGACATCTTTTAATTAGCCCACAAACACTGCCCTGTGGCTTGCTTCAGTCCTATTTTGTTAACTGGTTGATCCATTTTTCTCTGTATAAATCTGTACATTCCGGTGTGAGCACTCTGGGGTGGCAAAGGGAGAGAGAGCTGCCTGTTCCCCACCCTATCAGTTCATGTCTGGCTGGATCAGCCTCCCACCTCTCTGGCTGATTCATCAAGCTCAGTCTATTCAAACAGATGGGACTTCTATTTAAGTATTTTAATAGCATGTATTTAAGATACCCTATTGAGAATCTGATCTGACAGAGGTTTGATGAAGTGTTGATGTGCTAGGCTTACTAGGCAAATAACTTCTTCTCAAACCAGGTAATTAAAATCAATTGACTAAGTACTTAACTAAGGGCCTACTGTGTGCCAGTGTGTGCCCAGCGTTGAGTTAATAGGGCCAGAAAGGAAATAGAATGCTTGGCAGATAGGCCCTTGGAACCTTCTTTCTCTGGGAAGAAATAGTGCATGCTTGGATGCCTTTGTAATTTTACAAACATCTTTGACTGCCTACTATGTGCAAGAGGTTTGCACAAGTAAGCAGCTAAATAGGGTAGTGGCCACACCTCTTTTCTATCAAGCCTACATCAAACATTTCAAGGGGAAATGACTGTTTTGTGTCATGATGAGAAAAATTTTTTAAAAACCCACATTTATTGAGCACCTAAATTGAATGTATTGAATGTTCTTCAGTGTATCATGTTCCTTCTTGAGACCACGCTGTTGCTTCTATTGCTCGAACTTTAAGTGATATCCACTCTTCCACTCTGTCATGCTTACCCAGTCATTTTTTTTCTTTAGATCAAATCTGACCTTCTCCAAAAACCTTTTACTCCTAACTTTCAGGCAATACTGGTATCTCTTCTTCACAGCCTTTATTGTTAGTAACATGCATTTTAGAACTTCAGTTGAGTACCTAATACCTTATACTGTCTTGTATTGGTCTCTAATCTTTCAGGTTTGTGAGACTTGGATAATCAATACTGTAAGCTCTTTGAGGGTAAACTCATATGTTTGCTATTCTGAAATGTAATCGGAATCTCCTTCTGGAAAGTACTTAGCATTGTGTCAGATACATAGTAAGTCTTCTAAAAATGGACACCATTATTAGTTATTATTTTGCTGAGACTGGATGCAAGAGTGGAAAGAATGGAGAAAGGAAGCGATAACTGTTAGGTTTGGAAGTGTGTAACAGAAAACCCAAATCAAATGGCTTAAGCCAATTTATTGGCTTTTCTGAGAAAGACTAGAGATACGATAATGATTGGTTATGATTTAATCAGGGCTTTAGCTTCATTTCTTTATGACTCTTTTTGGTACTATCTCTCCGTGTGTTGGCTTTATACTCAGACTGGTTGCAAGATGACTGTAGTAATTCTAGGCTTCATATTTACACATAACATCCAGAGGAAGGGAGTATTATCTCTTCTGATGGCTCTCTTAAAAGTGAGGAAACTTCTTTCCTCAAGACCCCAGCAAATCTCCTTTCTTATCTCAGTGTACCAAGTGAGTCACAGCCTTTTTCTTAACCAATTCCTTGACCAAGGAGTGTCATGGACTGCTTGGCTTTGGCTAGGTTCCTAGTGCAGACAGGATGAGATTACTGTCAGTTAGGATGGCCTGCTCATACTGCAGTAACAGCCAACTCCCAAATCTTGGTAGCTTAACACAGCAAAAATTTATTTCTGGCTCTCTACATGTCAGTGTAGGTCGGCAGGGGGAGCCCTACCATTATGGTCACTCTGGGACCCAGGCTGATGGAGGCTTCATCTTGAAAAATGATTTAGCAATCACAGCAGCAGGGAGAAAGGGACCTGGTGAATGCTACACTGGCTTTTAAAGTCTTCTGTCTGTAAATGATATAGATAGCTTCTGTTCACATTTTATTGGCCAAAGAAAGTCACATGGCCACACCTAACTTAAGCAAGCTAGGAAATGCAATCTTGCTATGTGTCTAGGAGAACTCAAATATTTACAAATAGCCCCAATCATGATTACAATTACTCTTAGCTCAATCAGGACCAACTATATGTATGGATGACTATAGAGTTATCTTCTCCTGAAGCACATGTACTTCTTTGGAAAGGGGATCCCTTAGCAAAAATCAGGTACTATTACAAAGGGAGCAATGGATGTTGAATAGGCAACCAATTATATTTATTATAGGGGTTATATGAAGGCAAACTGATCTCACACATCAAAGAATTGGAGAAAGCAAGATCACAAATAGTTTGGCAAAGGTCAAGGAGAGAAGCAACCACTGTAGGAATGTAGCCATCTAGAGATCTGCACAGCCGGAAGGGCCCAGATAAGCAGCATAGCCAGTAGTGCATGAGTTAGTATCTTTGCTGCTGCACTCCCCAGCCCAGACATAGGAGCATAAAAATCAGATCAGGAAAATACGTAGGGATGATGGACGATTTGAGGGGCTTTGTAGGAGAACTTCAGTTGTTAAAGAAGTGGGAGAATTGAAGAAGTCAAGGGGTTCTCAAATGGCCAATGGGGCCAAAGTTATAATATAACCCAGAACCAGTCACATTCTTAAACTAGTTTAAGTCTTTGAGAAGTAACCTCTAACAGTAACAAAGACTTGTGGCAGGTGGTACAGACAGATGAAATGGAATCCGAATCATAGAAAATGGAGGACAGCCAATCTGAAAGAGATACTGAAATAAAGGTGAGGATTTCTGTCCCATTGGGACTACCCGTATTAGAAAAAGAAGGTCCCCATGGAAGAGGAGAGTGTGAGTTTACATTAGAGCCATGTTTCTACCCAGGGGAGGCAACACAATATAAAAGAGAGAATTCTCTCTAAAAGAGAAATCCACAATCAGGAAACTTGAGTTTAAGGCCCAACAGTGACTATAAACACAATATGGGCAAATCAGTATAAATTTTTTCAACTTGTTTCCTCAATTGAAGAAAGAAGGTGATAACCCCTCCTCTACTTTCCTCAGCGCTTTATGTGATGATCAAAAGAGATAGGAAAGTGCCTTGGTAGACTATAAAGCCCTGGAAAATTGCATGTATGGGACTATAACACTGACGTGGATCAGTGGGAAGAGTTGAGGAGGTTTAGGATTTAGGTGAAATGCTATCTCCAAGTAAATAGTATCCAAAGGGAAGTACAGAGTGAAGGTGGAGATATCAGTGGGCTGATAGGCATTGTCTAAGCTAAGACTTCTTTTCTTTTCTTTCAAGATTTTATTTAAATTCAAGTTAGTTCACATATAGTGTAGTGTTATAGCTCATTACATCAAGTGCCCTCCTTAATGTCCATCACCCAATTACCCCATCCCCCCACCCAACTCCCCTCCAGCAACCCTGTTTGTTCCCTATATTTGAGTCTCTTGTGGTTTGCCTCCCTGTCTTTATCTTATTTTCCCTTCCCTTCCCCTATGTTCATCTGTTTTGTTTCTTAAATTCCAAGAGTGAAATCATATGGTATTTGTCTTTCTCTGACTGACTTATTTCACTTAGCATAATACACTCTAGTTCCATCCACATCATTACAAATGGCAAGATTTCATTCTTTCGGATATAGATATAAATACCTATATATCTATAGGTAGATATAGGTATTTATATCTCTATCTCACATCTTTTTTTTAAAGATTTTATTTATTTATTTGACAGAAAGAGAGAGCACAAGCAGGCGGAGTGGGAGAGGGAGAAGCAGGCTCCCCGCTGGGCAGGGAGCCCAACTCCGGGCTCAATCCCAGGGACCCTGGGATCATGACCTGAGCTGAGGGCAATGGCTTAACCAACTGAGCCACCCAGGGATCCCTCACATCTTTTTCCATTCATCAGCTGATGGACATTTGGGCTCTTTCCATATTTTGGCTATTGTGGATAGTGCTGCTATAAACATTGGGGTGCCTGTGCCCCTTTGAATCAGTATTTTTGTATCCTTTGGATAAATACCTAGTAGAGCAATTGTTGGATATTAGGGTAGTTCTATTTTTAACTTTTTTTTTTTTTTTTACTTTTTAATGATTTTTTATTATATTATGTTAGTCACCATGCAGTACATCCCCGGATTCCAATGTAAAGTTCGATGCTTCATTAGTTGCGTATAACACCCAGTGCACCATGCAATACGTGCCCTCCTTACTACCCATCACCGGTCTACCAATCCCCCACCCCCCTCCCCTCTGAGGCCCTCAGTTTGTTTCTCATAGTCCATAGTCTCTCATGTTTCAGAAAGGGGAATGAAACATGAGAGACTATTTTTAACTTTTTGAGGAACCTCCATACTCTTTTCCAGAGTGGCTGCACCAGTTTGCATTCCCACCAACAGTGTAGGAGGGCTATCCTTTCCCTGAACCCTCACCAACATCTGTCGTTTCCTGACTTGTTAATTTTAGCTAATTTTTCCTGACTTGTTAATTTTGATTTGTATTTCCCTGATGATGAGTGACTGAGCCAACAAATTAGGAAATCTGGAAGAAATGCATAAATTCCTAGAAACATATAAACTACCAAAACTGAAGCAGGAAGAAATAGAAAATCTGAACAGACCCATAATCAGCAAAGAAATTGAATCAGTAATCAAAAATCTCCCAACAAATAAGAGTCTAAGGTCAGCCGGCTTCCCAGGGGAATTCTACCAAACATTTAAAGAGTTAATACCTATTCTTCTCAAACTGTTCCCAAAAACAGAAATCGAAGGATTTCCAAACTCATTCTATGAGGCCAGCATTATCTTGATTCCAAAACCACAAACTAATATCTCTGATGAACATGGATGCAAAAATTCTCAACAAGATACTAGCTAATAGGATCCAACAGTATATTAAAAAGTATTATTCACCATGACCAAGTGGAATTTATTCCTGGGCTGCAGGGGTGGTTCAATATCTGCAAATCAATCAACATGATACACCACATTAATAAAAGAAAGGATGAGAACCATATGATCCTCTCAAAAGATGCAGAAAAAACATTTGATAAAATACAGCATCCATTCTTGATTTAAAAAAAAAACAAGAAAGTAGGGACAGAGGGAACATACACATCAACATCATAAAGGCCATATACAAAAGACCCAAAAATAATATCCTCAATGGGGAAAAACTGTGAGCTTTTCCCCTAAGGTCAGGAACAAGACAGGGATGGCCACTCTCACCATTGTTGTTCAACATAGTCCTAGAAGTCCTACCCTCAGCAGTCAGACAACAAAAAGAAATAAAAGGCATCCAAATCAGCAAGGAAGAAGTCAAACTTTCACTCTTCACAGACAACATGATACTCTATGTAGAAAACCCGAAAGACTCCACTCAAAAATTGCCAGAACTGATAGAGGAAGTCAGCAAAGTCACAGGATTTCTACACCAATAATGAAGCAGCAGAGAGAGAAATCAAGGAATCGATCCCATTTACAATTGCACCGAAACCCATAAGAAACCTAGGAATAAGCCTAATCAAAGAGGTAAAAGATCTGCACTCTGAAAACTACAGAACACTTATGAAAGAAACTAAGGAAGACACAAAGAAATGGAAAAACATTCCATGCTCATGGATTGGAAGAACAAATATTGTTAACATGTCCATACTTCCCAAAGCAATCTATACATTCAATGCAATCCCTGTCAAAGTACCACTAGCCTTTTTCACAGAGTTGGAACAAACAATTCTAAAATTTGTATGAAACCAGAAAAGTCCCCAAATAGTCAAAGTAATGTTGAATAAGCTAAGACTTTTAATTGCAAGGGACAGAAACTCAACTCAAATTGGCCTAAGAATAAAATGTATCAACTCACATAACAAATAATTACAAGGGTAAAATGGCTTCGAGTGTGACAGAACTCAAGTGTTATGGTTAGAAATCTCTATTTCTAGTGTCTGCCTTCCTCTATGCTGGCTTCATTTTCAGACAGGTTGTCTTCAATTGGTGACAAAGATTGTCGCCAGCAGCTACTAGTTAAGTAACTCTAGTAGAAAAAGAGAGTGCCTTTTTTCATTTCAACAAAAATCCTGAGGTAACTCTGTCTGGCCAGATCATGTGCTCCTCTCTGAATCAATCACTATGACTGGCATCAATCCCAGCTGAATCACATGGATGGAGCATGGGGGAGTAAATGAAAACCACCCACTGCTATCATAGGAAATAGGCTAAAAGGCTTGTTCCAGAAGTGATGATTATGGAGACACAGGACAGAGGAAGGAAGAAAAGCAAGGGAGAATTCAAGGCAGAGGGAGAGTTAACACTTATTGGAGAAAGGCAAGTTTAATAATGGACTCACCAAGGGCACTCGGGGGATGGGGACGCGGTGTAATGAGACAGCTGCTGAAACAGAGATCTGTCCGTCAAAAGGACATATTTAAGAATTCCCAAAGTGGCCCAATGCACTCTTTGAGAAAAAGTACTTTAGGAGGCAAAAGTAGGCACTGTTACAGACTTAAACAGTTAGTTCTTTGCTTAGTAGGTGCTTTTGTCCCTATTAGGGGTGAGGGAGGGAGGGAAAAGACAGTGTTCATCTTGAAGGAGGTAGACAAATGCAGGAGGCATGGACGTAGATGCCCATAACACTGCCATAATTTTATAGCTCAGCAGGAAAAGCAGCAAAGAAATTATCACTAAATTTACTAGAAGTTACAGTCTGTGGAAGAGATGTGAAATGTGACTGACACATAGCATGGTAGGTCCTCTCCAACCACCCACAAATAATAAAGGCCCACCCTGTTTTGCCTTTTTTCCACCCTCCTACGAACACATTAAACCTGCACACAGGCACGTAACAGCAGGGAAGGATTCTCTTGGAACACTATCAGAAACACTCTTTAGACCTCCCAGGTAGGTCACTACCCTGAAATGAAAAGCTGCCAGCCTCCCGTTTTTTGAAGCCAGTGGAATAGGGCTGATTAAGCTGACTTCATACTGAGCAAATACTTGTGAAAGGCAATTTAGTTCTGGATCCCTCCTCTGGATCTCGACAATTGCCCTCATCACCACCCCTGACTGGTACACTTCCAAGCATATTCAACAGAAGGACTTCACTTCATGCTTAACCAAATGAAGACATTAGCCGACTTTTGACCCTGGATTTAAAGGCTTCACTATGTGACAGAGCTAATAGGAGCACAGAGATCACAGTTCCAAGTGAGGGCACTGGGAGGCCAGGATAAGTCCCTGTTATGACTTAGAGTCTGAATCCCAGACACGGGTGTAAAGAGGAACTCAGAAGCTAATTTCTCCAGGAAAGATAATCCAGGATTCTTGAATTCTTACCTCATATGCAGGCCTCCTATTACTCTGTCCTCTGTAGCTGTTGCCAGGAAAGGCTCTGGCCAGAAACCATAGAGTTTCTGACCGTCACATCCAAAACAGACATCCGGGTGATAAGCCCCTCTCTATGCCCCAGTGAATGACAGTAATTATTGCACACAGTTCCGGCAGATGGATTACTTTAAAAACAAATAGCACAGAAATACAGAACTATTATATGACCCAGCAATTTCACCCTAGGTATATAACCCCCGAATTGAAAATAGGTACTCAAATGCTTGTACACAAACGTTTACAGCAGTATTATTCACAATAGCCAAAATGTGGAAGCAATCTAAATGGCCATCAACAGCTGAATGGATAAACAGATTGTGGTATATATACACAGCCACAGAAAGGAGCGAACTGCTGATACACGCCACATGGATAAACCTTGAAAACTTTATGCTAAAGAAGTGAAAGAAGCCAGACACAAAAGATCACATACTGTACAATTCCTTTTATACAAAGAATCCAGAATAGGTAAATCCACAGACAGACGATTGGTTGTTGCCAAGGAGGAGGGGAGAAAGGGGACCAACTGCTCACTGGGTACTGGGTTTTCTTTTGGGATGATGAAAATGTTTGGCAACTAGGTCAAGACGGTGGGTGCGCTACATTGTGAGGGTACTAAATGCCAATGAATCATACGCTTTAAAATGGTTAATTTTGGGGGCACCTGGGTGGCAACAGCAGTTAAGCGTCTGCCTTCGGCTCAGGGCGTGATCCCAGCGTTATGGGATCGAGCCCCACATCAGGCTCTTCCACTAGGAGCCTGCTTCCTCCTCCCACTCCCCCTGCTTGTGCTCCCTCTCTCGCTGGCTGTCTCTTTCTCTGTCAAATAAATAAATAAAATCTTTAAAAAAAAATAAAATGGTTAATTTTTGTCATGTGTATTTTACCACAATAAGGACATCCCATAAAAAGGGGGAGGGATACTGACTCAGTTGGCATATACCTTTATTCCCTTACTCCCTCCCTCCTTTCTACCCGAAGGTGTAGGTAGAGGAGCCATTATGTGATCATGAAGCAACAAACATTTGCCAAGAATGGGTCTTTGATATCACGAAGGAAACCACGGTAACATCAATTTCCTTATTACACAAATAAAACCCCCAGTTGAAGAAATAGCACACTCTTTGTTCTTACAAACTTCCTCTTAAAAAATGACCATAACACAGACTAAGTGAGCAAATTCACATGTAAGCCTTGGGTTAGATTTATTTGTTATATGTACTTTTGGTTGTATGGTTTCGCCCGTTGCTGTGGAAATGCCCTTTGCTACGCAGATCAGCTCTCACCATCTGTAAGCATTCCAAAAGGGAAGACAATAAATACAAAACAGCATCACAAACATTAGGTATACAAGTAACAACAGATACTGAAAATAACTGTCTTTTATATAAAGGCCATAGTTTACTCCTGGTCTGAATAAACATAACCGTGTAGTCATTCAAAATGTATTAAAGACTACGTAGTATGTGGCAGGCACCCAGTCAGAGATGAACCAGAATACTCCAGTGAGCAAGAAAGATAAAGTCTCTGCCCTCAAGGAACTTACATTCTAGCAAGAAGGAGATGCAAACAATAAACACATAAGAAATTTCACATACACTATATATTGATACAGTGCATAGGGAGAAACACACTGGGCTTCCAAGGCTCCTGATTTAGGACTGGCTCTTAGCTCCCCCATCTCTGGCATGGCTCTGCAGGGTCCTCAGGCCCCTCAGTCCCCCAGGAGTCAGCAGCACTTTCAACACCGCAGCCTTGGTCTCAGCAGTCAAAAACGTCTCAGTTCCTCACCACCATTGCTGACATTATCCCCACATTTTATTCAACTTCAGGGAAAAAAACAAACAAAAAAACCCTGCCTCACCCCAACCAATCCCACCCCTAAAAGGTGAAAAATTAAACCAGAAGCAAAATCCATTATTGTTCCCAAGAACAAAGAGCCTACAAACAAAACAAAGCCTACCTTTCTGGTAGAGGGCAGGGAGGAAAAGAGGGTGGGCACAGCATTCACGTCAAAAACTTGTGTATGAGGAAAATGCAAATAATAACTAAGTACGATAGATGTAACTCTAGCACCGGAAGAAAATGCCCTTGACCAGATCTGTCCAATAGAAATACAATGCAAGGTACAAATGTGAGTCATTTTTGCAATTTTAAATCTTCTAATAGCCACATAAAAAGTAAAAACAGGTAAATTCATTTTAATAGTACATTTCCTCTACCCAAAATACCTACAGTATTATCTTTCCAACACATAATCAATATAAATGTTATTAAGAAGGTATTTTATATTCTGTATTCATTCCCGTATCAAGCCTTCAAATTTGGTATGTATTTTATATTTATAGTACATCTCAATTTGGACTAGATACATTTCAAGTACTCAGTAGCCACATGTGGCTAGGGGCTACCTTATTGGACAGTGCAGCCCTAGAGAAAATACTCACTTAAATGATCTTTTCATGAACATTAAGGCTAATGGTTCCCCAGAATTGAAGCTTCTAGTGTCAGGGGTTTGGATGTTATTCTAAGAAAAAAATCAGCGAAGGGTTCTAAGGGTGGGAGGGGTAATCATCTGATTTACATTTAAAACAAGTCTCTCTGTGGGGAATGATCAAATCCATGCAAGTCTGGGGGGTGGTTTAAGAGTAAAAGTGGGGAGACCAGTTGGCAGGCTGCTGCAGGAGCCAACAAGAGTTGACGTGGCATGGTGTAGGCTGGTAGTGGTAGCAGTAGTGAGAAGTCAGATTTAGAATATCCTTTCAATTTACCAGCAGTTCCTGACAGCTCTACCTTCAAAATTAGATTATATAGATCATATTTTGAATCTACAGGACACGCTGATGAATTCCACGTGAGATGAAAAAAGGAAAGGATGGCTAACTACTAGAATTTCGCCTGGAGTATATAGTTGAAACGATGGTGCCCCTTATGGAGACTGGGAGCTGAAACAGGAGCAAAACCTGCCCCTCCTTCTGTATTTCCAATCTTGGTAAATGGAACCACCATCCAGTCAGAAATCTAAGCTTCATCCAAGGTACTGCCCTATCCAGTCACCATATCCATTGATTCTATCTCCCCAGTTTCTCAAATCTGTCCCCTTCCTTCCCTCCCCACTGACTTGGACAGTTCATTAGACCAAATTACTTACCAAGACTATTGAAATTGCCTTAATAATCTCCGGTTTTAAACTCCAACTTAATTAATGTCAATGCTACAAATTATTCCCCTGCTTACAATTCTCCAACAATCTTTTTGAAGAGTCATTTGGCATTACCTATCAAAGTTTAAAATGGACATGCCCTGTGGTTGGCTTTCCTTTATGATTCCATCCTATAGAAATACTCAAAGAATGAAAATATGAGGGCACTTGAATAGTAAAAAACTAGGTACTACCTAAAGTCCATTCATTAAGGAAACTGTTACATAAACCATCATATATTATAAAATTGTCAAGTCATTCTTTCTTTTCTTTCTCTCTTTTCTTTCTTTTCCTTCCTTCCTTTTTCTTTTTCTTTCCTCTTTTTTCTTTCTTCCTTCCCTCCCCCTCCCTCCATCCCTCCCCCCTTCCTTCCTTTTCTTCCTTCTTTCCTCCCTTCCTCCCTCTCTCTCTCTTTTTCTTTCTTTCTCCACACTGGGTGGAGCTTGAACTCACGACCAACCCTGAAACCAAGACCTGAGATCAAGAGTTGCATGCCTAACTGACTGAACCACCCAGATGCCCCTAGTCCTTATTTTTTAAAATGAAGCAGATCTAAATATATTGATATGAAAAGGTATCCAAGATACTTCAAAAGCAAATGGCAATGTGTACGTGGTTGCATTTATTGAAAAAGCACCGCAGTGTATCTGGGGGTACGGTGTGTATGTTGTTTGTAAAAGCTTAGAGAAGGTCTGGGATGACACATATTAAACTACCAATAATGGTTTACCTCAGGGTAGTGGGATGGGGATGAGCTGGGGTGGAGGTTCTTTTTTTTAAACTATATATTTATTATTGGATGATTTTTTAAATAATTAATAATTTACATAACAGCAACAAAACTGTACAACCACCCTGCGTGCCTTAACATGATTCAAGGCACTTCAGGACCTGGCACCAGCCTTCTCTTCAGACTAGTTCCTCAGACTTCTTTACATTAGGTGGGCGATAGTGTACTTTTGTGTGATGGGAAATGCGGGTTGATTGTTGAAACTGGGTCGTGTACTAGGCCTATCTGCCTTGCAACTGGAAGAAAGTCATCCTCTAGTACTCAGAAGGATGCCAAGCTCTTCTAAAGAGGAGTTAAAGTACTCGTTTCTTTCCTTGAGGGCACAGCAGATCAGTTCATTCCTTTAATTCTTCAAAGGAAGAAATAAAATTTCATGACTCCTTTCTCAACCCATTTGCCTTTACATGGTTTAAGAGTACCTGCACTTCTCCTGTTCAGTTTGTTTCTTTCATAATATAAAAGGCCAACAGAATAGACAGCAAATTTACCATAACACCAGTCCCTTTCTGAAAATCTTCACTTCCCCAAGAGATTTTTAGGTATTTAAAGAAAAACAAACTAACAGCAGCCCAGCTAGAGATCCACTAGAGATAACACATGCGAAATAGCTTCGGTGGAAAAAAATGCTAAACAAATAGAAGGTGGAATTAGACCAATTTCTAAATTCTAAAGATTTTCATCTTTGGTTTTTGATTTCCACTTCTTAATTACTTTTTTAAACTTAGGAATAAAGAGAACAAGAAAATATATATATTTAAGTCTTTCTGTTGTTGTCCTGGATGGGAATCTAGCCATACAGCCAACTGGTAGAAAAGAAAATGAACTGCTCTTCCCAATTTTTTTCCCATTCAGTGTCCAATCCTCTTAAAATAATACCAAGAAGAGTTATGAAATATTCAATTATCTTTTCCTCATTCAGATGATAGAAATGAAGCACCTTGGCAAGATAGGAAAAGAGAAACCTAATTAGCAATTGTTTAGGATGAAGTTTGCTACCTTTTAATTCCTAAACCTACCACCTACAGTAGTCCCTCAAATGAAATATCCTTCACCTGGTTTGAATTGCTATTGCACATCACAAAACTTCTCGGCCACATTTACTTCCATAAGATATCAGAGCAGAAAGGAATCACTATGATTCTAGCATAATCCTCTCCTATTGTCAGCTGAGAAAAACTGCATCAGGTAAGTATTGTCCTGCAAGTGTCTATTTAACTGGAGCTGGGACCAGAACCTCGTCTTCTGAGCTCCAGGCACACCAAATTGGATAATTTTTTTAAAATAATCTAAACTTAATACTCCTTAAGTATTATTTTGGGAAAAAGGGGCAACTAAATGAGAAAAAGTCTTCCACTTCAAGGGCCAATAGAATGAAAGCAGTTTCCCACCGAATATAAGGTTACGTAGATCACGTAAAGGCCTAGATTGTTTATTCTCACCTTACTTTTGGTGTATAATGAATAATATTACTTAGTGGAGTGGGAAGATGGCTCCTTGGTTAGGGAAACATCTTGGATAGGCCACTTTGGATGTTAAGAGCTTTCAAGGTACTACTTGAAATAGGAAAAAAATAAATAAATAAGTAATTTTCTCTAATACATTTATAACTTTCCAAGGCCTTTGGGGAAAAAAGGGTGATCATGAGAAGGAAACAGGAAGCTGAAATTTTAGCAAGATTTGAAGGCAGGACTCTCCTTGGAATGAAACATGTAAGGATGGTGGAAACTCTTTAAGAAGAAGGATATATATGATCTACTCTTACATTCCTTGACTCTGCAATGCTGAGACAAAACACCCCCTCATTGTCCACCTCCTGCCCACTACTGTAAAAACTTCAGTGAATATCTGCTACATGGTCTTGTGCTGATGGCATGGTGGGAGTTGGAATAGGTGGTGCAGAGGAGAGGTGGGTAAGCCAGGGAAGCAAGAAGGCAGGGCAGAAGGAGCTCTTTCCACAACTTTCCCCACCAAAGAAAAGAGAAATGAAATTGATAGACATATCCAGTGATATCAAAAGTGTTCTATTTAAGTCTTACAGGAGAGTGAAAGGTTGGGACACCTGGGCAGCTGATACTTGAGTTATAATAATATAGCCAACTTCACTCAGAGACGAGTTCCTGGCCATCCCTTATTACAGACTGTAGGTAGTAACAATTCCAGCCATCCTGAGATCAACAGACACTGTGACTACATCTATCGACCAACCTCCTGGGTGAGCTTGCCCTTACTGGAGCTTCAGAGGCTGATAATTGGCAGGATTCCCATTTTCAGTCATTTGTGTCACTGACTGGCTTTTCTCACCAGATTATTGTGCCATTCAATAGACATAAATCTGATGAAGTAATTTCAAACTCTATTGAGTCCTTAGGTATGTTGTTGAAATATGGGGTAAGTCCAAAATTTTACATTCTGAATTTTATTTCCCTATTAATTTTGAGCATAAAGTCAGAGATATTTCTCTAAGGAAATGATGAACCCAGGATTTTAAAAAAGTAAGTCACACCTAAAAGTCCTAGTATTAACATAAAAAGTCTGCCTTTGTTATCCTATTTAATTCTACTGCACATTTTCTACATGAACTTCTTTAAAAATCTATTTGATCCTTTTTCTAACATGGGAGTATCTTTTCCATTACAACACATTAAGACCACTGTAACTGTAATCCCTAATTATATATATATCTTTAAATACAAATATCTGCCTCATAGGTTTGTTATACAGGATTAAATGAGTCAACATGTGTAAAGACATATAGTATTATTAGAACCTTTCTTCTTTTACACATACATGTAAAAAAACAATATTTCTATACTTAACACATAATGGGTATCTTTCCCTATGAACACATTCTTTTTTTTTTTTTTTTTTTAAGATTTTATTTATTTGACAGAGACAGCCAGCGAGAGAGGGAACACAAGCAGGGGGAGTGGGAGAGGAAGAAGCTGGCTCCTAGCGGAGGAGCCTGATGTGGGGCTCGATCCCAGAACGCTGGGATCACGCCCTGAGCCAAAGGCAGACGCTTAACCACTGCACCACCCAGGTGCCCCAATACATTCTTTTTAACAGCTACAGGACTTCAGAGGAACATAGTTTAATTCCAGATCAATGCATATTTAGTATATTTGTGCATCTATATTCTATTTCAAACACTGTTGCAATAAATACGTATTCATACTTGTGCCTTCACTCATGACATTCTTCTGTAGTGCAAATTCCATACACAAACACACACACACACACAGAGAACGAACTAGGCCTTGAGGTATGCTCATACATACAGCAGAGGAAGAAATAAAGTCTAAGACTGAGAAGGAACAGTCAATGAAGTAAGGACAACCAAGACAGCATAATGACTAGGATACCAAATGAAAATGTTGCAAGGAGAAAGGATGGATTGATAGCATCAAAGACTGAAGAGCAGCCAAAAAGACTGAGGACTGAAGTTTTGTTATGTTGGACAATGACTGGAGAAAGCTGTTTCAGTGTAGTAACAGGGCAAGACACAAACCGCAAGAGGGAGAGAAAAGAAATATGCAACTAGTTTATATGATTCTCTAAGAAGCTGGTATATAACAGGAAAGAAAAACTAGAATAGTAGCTCTAGGAAGCAGAACATGAAAATTAAGTTAGACTCAAGAAAAAATACCAAGAAACATTTCTTCATTGAAATAAAGAGCTGACAGTTCACGTACGTTTTTATTTTTTTTTAAGATTTATTATTTATTTGAGAGAGAAAGCGCAAGCAAGCAGGGGTGGAGGGGCAGAGGGAGAAGAGAATCCTGAGCAGACTCCCTGCTGAGTGCAGAGCCCAACACAGGGCTCAATTCCATGACCCTGAGATCATAACCGAAGCCAAAATCAAGAGTCAGAAGCTTAACCAACTTAGTCATCCAGGTGCCCCTCAAACTGTTTTAGAACACCTGATTCATATTTTATTTAAATGAACTTCTTTCTACAACCATGAAAGTTTAAAAACAATGTTTAAAAGTTGAATAGGCCCATACATACAAGATACGTACATAAAAGTCATTCTTAAGGCAGCTTATTACAAAAAAAATTTAGACCACGTACAATTGCATCTGTTATTTGAAATATGACTATTAAGAGAAAAAAGTCTGAAACACTGTTTTAATGGGAAGAGTATTCATTTTAATTATGCTCCAAGACGTTACAGAGCTAGAAAACGAATTTCAGTCAGTATAAAATAGATTTATTGTCAATATTCAGTCATTAATACAACCCAGGTAAATGAAACATCACTTCATACAAGGCTCAGATACTCTAAAATCTATCTTCACGCATGTACTATAAAATGATAAATACTTAAAAATTACAATGCCAGGAAAAATATTACAAAAAATACAATTGCTATAGACCCTTGCATGAAAGTTCTTTATTTTTAAAGTTCTGCTTTAGGGAATAATACCATGCTACATATCAGAACCAAAAATAAACTATGTTCCTTGAGGTTACAATGTTCAACAACGTACTGGATGCACTTCTAAAACACCATGGCTAACAAGAATCAAAAGAGAGACAAAGAAGGACTTCAATGACGTTGAGAGAAAAGAGAGAAGTAATCAATTGTTATACACTGATTTCTGCTGGAATGGCCTCACTGAACAATTTACAGCACTGCAGGAGACAGGAAAAGGAAAGGGGCCAGTCTTAGCTTTCATAAAGGACTTCCAAATCAGCACAAACTCAGGTAATTCTAAAAGGCACTGTTCCCAATGCTCTCCACTCTTCAACCCGTAGAGGAACTCCTTGCCCTATATTCATGTTTTTTCCTATAGGGTTTACCAAGTATACTTTCCGTTTTCTATCATCCAACATCCAAACCAAAAGGCATTAAGCAAAACAACAGACTCTATCAGTCAAGTCAGTTCGAAAGACACAAATTTTGGTTTACATATTAATCATGAGATTAGGCATATCCATCCCTCTTCTCCCCTTACATATTGACTCCAATCCTCAACTATGCGGCAATATGAAGTTATAAGATTTTTTTGTCTCTCATCAATGATTTGCCTGTTGCCAAGCTGCTTGGCAGCAATATCAGGAATTGCTTGGAATGCTTGGTCAGAACAGATTTTTAAAAGGATGTGATCAGTCAATTAGTGTAACCTATCACAGGTTCTACAGGCAGAGAGGAAGAATTAACTCACAGATCTCCTGCACTCATTTCAGAAGTGAGAAAAATGGGTCTTAAAAAGGAAAAAGATTAGGTAAATATGAAATACAGTAAGATATTAATACTGTAGTAATAGCAGGGAAGAAATGCTTATATAGCCAACCTACCTGTGGGGAAGCTTCTGGCATAAAAATCAAATGTTCTCTCCCATTATTGTTTAGCTGCTTTACTTCGAGAAGGGCAGAATGCCACTTAAACACTTTTCTTCAAGGGTAGGGAATTTGTTTTTGAACTGGGCATTACAGAAAGGAAGAAAAGGTAGGGAAAGCTCACTCAAAAAGGTCCTCAAACATGCGCTGTCCCATTGCTATGTATGCTTCCTTCTCCTCTGGTGTCATCTGGGCCACCAGCTCCGGCCGCTGGCTCACTTCGCTGTAGGAGAACGGACGGCCAGCCACCATAACGATGGGGTCATCTGCTACCTCCTCAAACTCATCGTCCTCCTCCTCATCCTCGTCCCGATGATGCGTTGCCACAGCTGCCGGTCGAGGTGGGGAGTCATCGTCTGACTCACTGGTCTCACTCTCTGAGTCACTGCCATTGGCAGCGGTGACGGGAGCAGCTGCCCCCACTGAGCCTGCTGTGGTAGAGGAGGTCTTCTTCTCATGAATGAGTAGCGCTCTCATGACCTCCTCATTATCATCTGGCCCTGCACGGCCCTCCTCACGCTCCTGAAATGCGTCTATATCTATGCCGCCTGGAAGGAAAAACCCAGAAAGTCAATGTCCTTAAGTATAAAAGGCGTTTCTTTATAACTAATAGACTTCACTGGTTCCAGTTTTTGAGCAACTGTCCATAAGATATTCAAAATAGTTCTCACAAACTGGAACTTAAGTAGCATGGTTTAAGCACATGTGTTTTAAGAATAACATAGCCTGGATTTGAATCCGGGTCCTTTTAGATGTAAGCTGTACTACTTGGGCAAGTTTTTAGTCTGTGAACTTTGGTACCTTTTCCTCTAAAAGGGAGTGATAAAAACATCTACCTTACAGAGCTCTAGATAAGAACATATGTAATTATGTCTATGAAGGACGAAGTACTGCAGATGGCAAAATAGGAAATCAAAACATAGCTCCTCATCCTGCTTCAAGTAAAAGCCAAAAGCTTTACAATGGCCTACAGAGTCCTACATTATTTGGAACCCCTCCTGCTCACTTGCTCACCTACTTACCTCCTCTCTTTCCCTTTGCTCATTCTTAGCTAGCCACAGTAGCCCCTTGGTATTCCATGTACGTATCATATTCACTCTGACCTTAAGGCCTTTGTACTGCCTATTTCCTCTACCTGGGATATTTTTCCTCTATGTTATATAGCTAAATCCCTCACATCCTTTATGTTTTTATTCAAATGTAGCCTTCTTATAATTCACCCCACCCTATACTCCCAACACTCTATTTTTTCCCCATAGCACTTACTTTCTAACATAATAAATCTTGTCTATAGTCTTCGTCACCTCCTTTCCCAGGATATAGGTTCTCCACAAACAGATATTTATCTTTTTATTCAATGATACATCCCATGCACCCAAAATAGTGCCTATCACTTATTAAGCACCATATAAATACATGAATGAATAAACGAAGTTTTATTTTCCTGAAACAAACTAAGTGTACTTTGAACTCTTTATAAAATGGAATCTAGTATCAGGAATGAAGCTCTTCTCACCACATATCTTCTATCATTTTGTGTACATATCAGGCCTGAAAAATTACAGATGAAAAATTTAAGAAAAACATTTGTATTCTGAATACCAAGTATACTGCTATTTAAAACATATAAAAGGATTAAAAATGTTGTTTGGAACCTAACTCCCTGATTCAGATCTTGACTCTAACACCTATTAACTATGACTTTGGCCAGGTTAAACTTCATCTCTCTCTGCTTCAATTTTCTCACGTACAAAAAGGGGGAAAAAATGAGTACATACCTCATTGGATAATTGTGGGGATTAAGTGAATATCTGTGAAGTGTTTAGAATGAGCCTGGCACTTAGCTTAGTGTTATCTATCATCAACATCATAACCAAGAAAAGGCCCAGAAATGACCAATTCTGGCCATGAATGAAGTGAGAACATCTTCTCATTAACACATTAGAACGGATTAGTGTAACCTTGGACAATTTAGAAAGTGTAGAACTCCAGAGATTGAGTTTGGGCAGCTAGGAGACAGAAAGGGAAACAGGAATTGAGAAGTTAGAAGTTCAAGTCAGAGAAAATAGGCTTTTGATAACACGGATATAAAAATGAGAATTAAAATCAAGCTTCACTAATTTAAAACACTGCTAAAGGCTGAGGCTCCTTCCTAGAGTCCTTACTGCCAATTCAGTATTTCAACAGGAAAAAAAAGACAAGGAATTAATTGTCTCTAAGGTAATCATTGCTTCTATAAGAATTTTCCAATAAGCTTAATATTACCAACATAGTATTTTGATTAATGTTTAAAGTAAATATAAAATTAGGAAAAAGCAATTTAGTTTTGTAAACTAAATCGTCATATCTAAATATTTATGACAAGGGTCTCAAGAGGTTCAGGGAAAAAAAGAAATGCTCTGTTACAGATGAGGACAGACAACAAAAAATAAGGATAAATGAGCAAAGATATGGATGGTAAAGTAGAAACACAGTTCTAAGAACAGTCTTATTTAACAGTTGTTAAGTTACAAAAAAAAAACCCCATATATAATGGGAAATTGTCAAGTCATGATGCTAAGCAATTCTGGATGCTTAAAGGCCAAGCTGATGGCAAAAAAAGAAAAAAATACATAGGAAGAGCTGAAGGTTGTATAAGTGGGCAGAAAACGGGAGGATTTATTTCTGTACTGACAAGTATAAGAAAATCTGCCTATAGGAAAACAATCTAAAACATATTGAAAGCTATCTGATACAGAGGAGGGGAGGATCTTCAAAAATCTCTGCACGTTTCTAAAGTTGTTGGTTTTAATATGCTTCTAGACCCAAAGCAACAAAGCATCAGGTAAAAACCAGAAGGATGTTGAAAGTAAAACTCAAATCATTAATGATAATTCCACGCATAAATAACATATATTGTTCTGGTTACTAAATCTAAAGTAAAGTATATTACGGTTGGAGAAGGGCCAGAAGAAAACAATTAAAATAAAACAAAAAATGTAAATGGAAGTGGCTGGGGGGAAGAGGACTATTTGTAAGGAAAGCAGAAGCAAACAGAATTAGAATAAATTACTATGTTTTCAGTATACTAATGAGCACATGATTAAAGTCTATAAAATTTTAAAAGATATTAAAATAACTTGAAGTCTGAGGAAAATTAAGTGTAGGACAAACAAGACTCCCTTCACACTTTCACAAGAGCCTATTCTATCATAAAACTTAATTAAGATAAATTTAGACATGAGTATACTATTCTATTTTATACAGAAAGAAATATTCACAAATCAGAATTGGGTAGACTAGATAACTTTTTAAAGGCCCTTATGATTCAAATTCTGTCATCCTAGGAATTGTAAACATCGAATGTTAAGCTTATGAGCTTAACTGTACATAATGAGTGCTAACAATAATTTTATTCAATTTTCTAAGTTCAAAGAAAAGAAGGTTTGGTAGTTTTAAGAACAGGCAAGAAGCCAAGGTGGGGGGGAACAAGCCTATTAAATAGTTGACAGCATCACTCCTATATAATCTAAAACAATCTGAATCAAAATAACTAAACATCATAGCCAAGCTAATCAGTAGAAAGGAGAGAGAGTAAAGTATGGTTGCCAAAGAAAACTTTTTTTCTGATTGGAATCAAAATACCAAGAAGAATCACACTAGAGGTATTACCTGATTTTATTATCACTACCCAACTCCATACTACTTGTTCATTCTTAGCATACACAGTTAAAGAAATGGTAATATAAAGGCAAAAGAGGTTAGGAGAAATACCAAAAAAACAAGTAGTTTTCAGTTTCAGGGATTAAAGAACCATACTCAGGTGATGTGTTTGAAATGATACATAACCTGGGAACAGGACCATGTAGATTCTAATGCTGACAAAACCTAACCAGAGGTACAAACTCCCTTTCATCTCTGCTTCCCAGTTTCTGAGTAATCTCTGTCCATCCTGGCCTCACATTTTCTACACACTCCCAAACATCACCACCCAAAGTCTTTAAATCCAGTAACTTTAAAGTTTTAAAAAGTAAAATGCTGCAGTTCTCAAAATGTTGGTTACTATGTAATTCTTAAGTCTTTAGGGATCACTGAGAGTTCTAAAATCTTCTAGTATGGAGTTCTGTCAATCTTCTTGGATGGTTAGAATCCTTAATCCCTTACTCAAGTGGCTTCTTTTTTATATATTTCGGGTAGCACAAACACACTGGTATTTACGAGGAGACAACATAAACAAGTTTGGACTAGTATATAGTTTTGATTCCCAATTCAGAGAAATAAAAAGGAATACAAGTTAGGGCAACAGAAGAATAAAGAATAGGTGAATTTGGCCACTTCGAACATACAAGCACTTTTCCATGAAATTAAGACAAAGAAATGGTAATTTCTTAATTTTAAAAATGAAGATTTAAAATCTACTTGTTATTTCAACTAAGTTGAAGGACAGTACAAGTATGTATTGGTTGGTTTTAATGCTTATTGCTTAATTTCTTACTTCCTGGTACAACGCAATTGTTTTGTAAAACAGATATAATGAATTACCAATAAAACTAAGAATTGCCCACTAAGTCAAGTTCATTTTCCACAGAACCCACAACATATTCATTTTACTGACTTCTATTCTTACCTTCCTTCATCTCTTCAGAACTATATGCTCCTTGGACAGTGCTCTCTCTCAACCAAATGGGTCTTTCTTTGGCAGATTTCCCCTCCAGTGAGGCTCGGTGATCTTCTTGGTCATCCATGTTAATGACAACATTCTGAGTGTATAAGTCCTCATAGGAGGGACCTTTGGTGGCCCATGCTTCCCGGTGGTGTCCACCTGCCAGGCCAGCAGCTCCAGCAGTAGTTGCTGCACGGTCCTTGCTAAAAAAAAAAGATGAGAAGAGGGCAGGAAGAAGAAAAATTAAAGTATTGGTGTTTGAAAAGCAGCACAGCTGGGGAGGAGGTTACTGAAGAATCACAAACAAATGCTATCTAGCAGTCATATACACATGCTTTAGCAATTCTGAGAAACCTCTCTTATAACTCAGGGTATCAGATTTGTATTTAAGTTCCTCAAACACTGAGTCCACTGACGAATATATAAATGAATGAAGTTTCATAATTTAAGACGTTTCAATAAATCTACTTAACGAGAGGGGAGACTAATAAAGGTGACATAATCTACTTAAAGACACTAGCTGGCAAAAATCTCTCTCAGTCACACCTTTCATGAGAGTTCTGTTTAAAAACAAACAAAACACATTATATCTTTTAAAACCTCTCTCATCTAAACCAAGTATTCAGAGTGGTTCTGTGTGCTTTTCTCTTTGTGTGCTGAGAAGCTAAAAAAGTATTCTACAAAACCAGGCCTCAACTTAGAATTAATATTCTCCTCCTGCTATTCACCAAATAAGGTATATCGTTATGCACAATTAACCTCTTTTTTACTGAGTTGTATCTTTCCATTTTTGTACCTGTGCTAACCCTGGTATCTATCCCCAGCCATTATCCACCCTGCAGTAACCATGATCTATTTCTCAGTCTATTTTGTTTTGCTTTTTACCTCTAACACCCATGATCTTCTTGCCTGATCATTCCTTATCTTTCTCTAGTCACTTATGTTTCCTCATCTCTATTAGTTTTCAGTCTTTTAGCTGCTCCCTCTTTTATCTGCTTGTTCCACTTTCAATCCGTTCCCCATTCTTTTTTTTTTTTTTTAAGATTTTATTTATTTGAGAGAGAGAGAAAGCACAAGCCCAAGTAGGGCGCAGAGGTGGAGGGAGAAGCAGGCTCCCCGCTGAGCAGGGAGCCCAATGTGGGACTCGATCCCAGGACCCTGGGATCATGACCTGGGCTGAAGGTAGACATTTAACTGACTGAGCCTCCCAGGCATCCCACCGTTCCCCATTTTTCTGAATGTACCCGATTCTCTGTGTGTCTAAACTCATGCCTTATCTTTCTCTGCCTGTTTCTGATGTGTTCTCTACACCAATTTCTATGCATAACTCTCCCTTGATATCTGTTTAGACAGCTATGCTTTATCCCATGAACTATCTCCATGTTTCATGAATTACCTGCTTACTTAGTGCCTGCTTGTTGTCTTTCTTGATACCTTTTGCTATATTCTTTTAAGTGTCTACTGACTGACTCTCTTGGCCCACTTCTCCTTTACTTCTCTTCCATTTTTCTCTAAATCTCTTCCATGGATCCTAGATGTCTCCTGTGTGGAGTCCTGTCTCATTTGAGCCTAATGAACATTTCTTCATTTGGCTTTATGTCCTGTCCAACTCCTCTCTCTCAGAAACCATTCACCATTTTCCCTTTTCTTTGGTCCTACTTCATCTCTGCTTACTCCACTGCTCTTCATTTCTTCCTGGGCCCACTTATATCTACTTGAGTTTTCCGTCTCACGCTTGGTTGAGGTTTCTCTGATGTACATCTCTGTCCACGTTTCTGACTGGCCCGTTACATCTCTCCCTGAGAATACTGTGTCTGATTATCCTCTGGAGGTAATCATGGGCTTATCCTATCCTTCCTGTTCTCCCTCCAGATATTTACAAACCCACTCCCACTTTTGCTAAGAAAATAAAATAAAAAATAAAAAGTGTTTTTTCCAGTCATCCACTGATCCGTGCCTCTAGTGATACCCAGAGCTGCTTTGTAAAGCATTCTATCCCACAGCCTTTGTACCATGCCAACTCCTGCCTTTAGTGGTACCCAGGGCTGTTTTGTAAATCATTCTGTCCCACAGCCTTTGTACCAGTTATTTATTCTCCCCCATTCTGAGTCTAGGCCTACTAGGCATCTCTCCATACCCCATCCATGGGCACGTTATATTTTAAAAGTCTTACTTTACAGACGCAAATAACTGGTTTCTCTTAACCTTTTCTTTCTTTCTACATTCAACTAATGTTGGTTTTTGCACTATTTTACTATGTCTGTCTCAATTTAATACCTATCTGTTCCTAGTTACTCTCTATCTCCATCTCCGTCTTGTTCCATTGTTGTCTTCTAAAAGGGTGTGTCACTGCCTTCACTAGAATCCGACTCTGCTTGCTTTGGTATAAGTTGGCTTTTTGAATTTTGGTCTCCCCTGAGCATTCACTTTTCTTTCTCTTCTTTTCTCTCTCGACTTGATCTGTGTTTATGTTTCTGTGCTCAATCTATATTCTGACCCTCTCCTTTCTCATGCAGTTTCCCGGACTCCTTTTCATGTCTCTTCTATCCCCAGCCAGCATCCTTATCTTGCTGCATTGCGCCTGTCTGTCCCAAACGTATCTCCATGAGCTAGCCTTATGCCTTTTCTGTCTCTCTTCACCTACTCATGTTTCTCTAGCTCTGACCTGGCCAACTACATCCCTGTCCTTATCTCTCTCTCCTTCATCCAGACTCTTAAATGGTTTCCTCACTCTTTCTGAAGCTACTGTTTCTCTCTATATATAATCTAGAACACACAGTTTTCACCTACACTCTATCGTTACCATTAAGTCTGAAGACTATCTTCTGAAGGTTAGCGAGTATTCAGTGCTTGAGTAGAGAACAACAGTAAAGAAAAAGAACAGGACATTTAAAATAAATGTTAGCATTAAATTACTTTTAACAAGTCTTTGTTTTCAGTACTCCATTATGGAAACTCAAGATTGGTTTTACTCCAGTTTGAAGCAGGAGAGCTTTGACCCCAAGTCAAACAAAAATTTTTTTTAAAGATTTATTTATTTTAGAGGGGGGAGGGCAGAACAGGGGGAGACAAAGAATCCCAAGCAGATTCCCCGCTGAGCACGGAGCCTGACACAGGGCTCAATCCCATGACCCCGAGATTACGACCTGAGCTGAAATCAAGAGCTGGGCACCTAGGTGCCCCCAAACAAATTTTTTAAATCTGGAAGAATTTTTTTAAAAGATACTTTAAACCATGGAGAGTTGAGCGCACAGATTTTATTTCTACCTTTACCATAGTTACAGACAAATCTAAATTCTTAGCAAATGTGACACTAAAGAAAATCAAGATGAGAGACAGGTTCACTCCTTCTGCATATTTAAATTTCTTCTATGGAAAGAATGTACACATTTCTACTTAAAGATGACAAAAGTGACAATGCAGTTTTGAATTTTTTTACATTATTTAAGAAATTTTAGAACTTTCAAGACATATAACTCACTCAGGAGTGAGGGAGGAATATTTCAAAACTAAAATTTTAAAGATCTTTAAGGTGAGTGTTAGGTAAGAGATGACAAAAAAAGGAGAGATTACTGACAAAAAATTCCATTTAAGAAAGACTTTAAATATCACCAGTGGTTGACTTGCTGAAAGGCTGGAACTGTCCATCAGCTCTTAGGTTAAGCCTACTGAGAGTTCTGCAGAGGCAGCCTCTGGTTTCTAATCTAGGGATAAGCTAGAATTTAATTGGTTACAGATCAGTAACCAAAATAACAATGAAGCCACTTATTTTTTTTTTAAATCAATGAATTACTATCATCTCTGAGCTCTCACGTCATTCTACTGATATTTCTCTTCTTAAACCGGGGGCAAGATAGCTATTATAGAACGGTTATGCTCTGAAACAGATCCTACAGTACAGAAAGGCTACATCAATACCACTTCCAGGATGTCATATCCAGGCAGTGGAGTTTGTCAAATGCTTGGTGAGCATTTGGTTACCTCGGCCAGGGTAACACCTTCTAACCTAGTTCCAATGGTCCTTCTCCTGACAATGTAGAAGCAACTATACTTAGTTCTGGCTGGCAGCTCCAGGTACCCCATTCTAGCTCTCTGGCCTGCCTCCATTTCTGCCTTTCTTCCCTAGTGACCAACCTGTCAGCCTTTCCTGATCAGTCTACTTCCTCTATTTCCTGATTCTTCTTCATTCCTAGAGTAACCATTATTCCTAATGAGAAACCAGGTGACTAGATAACAGAGCTACTTGTCTCTGGCATGGAGTGAGCGATAGCTTTATAAATAAAGAACCTGGAATGAGAGGTGAACTGTGGTAGGAGGAGAATATTAGAGGTAGGATGTCAGTGGTGGTGTTGAATGAATGCTATTGTAACGGGGAAGCATCTTCATAAATAGGAAAATAACTATAGTTAGAGGAGGAAACACAAGAATAATTCATAGATAGTATTACATTGTGTAGAGAATAATCAGAGGATGTTGAACCAAATTTCAACATGAAATAACCCACAGGCTTAGAAAATTATATGTTTTTGTAAAATCAATTTCCCTCTTAGGCTTCTATGTCAGAGTTACGGTATTACTTAAGTCAACAGAAAAAGATATAAAAAATAACTTCTTGATAAGAGACCAAATGACCAGTAACAAAAATTTAAGGATATCTGTGATGTGGATGATATTAGCTGCCTACCAATTGTGGTTTCTTTCTTTCTTTGCTTACTGAGCTTATTCAAATACCGATGGCTGTTTGCTCCAAAGGACTCAGGGACCTTCCACAGCACTAAGAGGTAAACCTTCACTAGTCTAAGCAGCAATCATGTGATCTCACTTTCTTTGCCAGATGCTGGTTTAGAAATAAACATATACGGCAATTCTGGCTGGTGAGACATTACAGGATAGAGTAGGATGAAGGTTGTCCTCTGGGGAAGCCTTCTTCAATCTTAAAATAGGACACCAAGAAGAAACAGTCCTCTTTTCTACATTTGGAGATTTTCTTTTACATGTGATGCCTACAAAGACTCAGCCATCTTAGGCTAGCTCCTCTTGTGGTCCCAAGAGGAAAATGAACAGGCTGAGTTCATCAGAGTTTAAACATAGAACAAATCTAGATCCTTGAATATGTAACTGAGCTGTAAAATTAATTCTGAACTGTACTACCTCAGCACTTCTGGTCATACTAGACGGGTTTTTCTTACTGTTTAAGCCACTTCTGGTTTGGTTTTGTGTTATCACGGATAAAGGCATCCTAACTGATCCATGATGCTAGGCTAGAAAATTCTAACAACTTATATAGATATAAAACTTTCTGTACAATTGGATTGTTTTTAACCATCGAAAAGAAACTCAAGTTGCTCAGGACTGCCCAGAACTGGCTTTACAATACTGAGAGTGCTCCTAAAAACCATACAGTTACAACACTAGGTTCTATGGAAGGGTATAAATTTTAAGCCCTCAACGTGGCACTAGAAAAGGGGCAGAGTAGGAGAACACTCCCTGACCCTAATTCACATTTATGTTTTTCAAAAAAGAATATAAACCACTTTCTATGGCACACCAAAACCAAGGTTGCCTTTGTAATTCAAACATTAGGGCACACTAATAAAAATAAGGAGCCACAGTAAAAAGTATTAACCCATATGTAATACCTACTATACTTTACTTTCAAAGAAGTTGCATTGAAAACTAAGGAAGACGAGAAATGTACAGTTAAATGCTTCAAAGGAAAAAAAAAAAGAGCAAATGCTATATTCCTTAAAGAATCTCATCTTTCAGAACTTGGCTAGGAAAATTCAAATATCCCCAAGAGGCACTTCCAATTTAGGATTAGCTAACAATTGGCCGATTTGCAGTGGGTCCAAGCAGAATGAGTACTTGAAGTCGAACTTGACTATATGAAGATTTTTACCCAAGGCCCACACCGTTCTGCATTCAGTACAAACAAATTTCATCACCGGCACAAGTTAATAAGGCAAATGTGGTAAAACTGAGAATCTATGTAACTGTGTCTTTAGTCTCCTGGGTATATTACTTACTCATTCCTGCTCTCCAAAGTATAAGTAGTTAAAACAAGGGCAAGCTTAAAAGTGTTCTTGGTACGAGCACAGGTCTACACTCACCTTTGTTTCAAGGCTGGTATTTCTGTGGGTTCTGGCTCAAGTATTTCATAGGCCAAGTTCACATCCTCTGTTTCCCGAAGCAAAGCATAAATGGGCTCAATTTGTTCATTAAATCTTGCCAAAAGTGTGCGTGCATCTTTTTTGGGCATTGCTGATTCATCTTCTTCCACCTCTGTATGGCAAAAAGTACAGCGGAAAGTTCCTACAGAGAAAACAAGTATCAGGTCAGGCAAGAGAAATTCTCAAGACTAGCTTTTAGCAAAGAGTTAATATCTCTAGCCTCCTCTATCATGTTATTATTAAAACTTTCAAATGCAGAAAACTTGAAAGAATTTTATAGTGAACACTGATGTGCCCACCAATGAGATTCTACAATCAATATTTATCATGTATCTGTCCATCTATCATTTTTAATGCATTTCAAAGTAATTTCACTTCTACCTGCACCACAGCAAAGTTTTTCATCATATTCCTAACATATTTATACTCACTTTAACTTAAAACCAAAATCTTTACAACTTACCACCAAAACCTGTACCCTTCTCCAACTGCCTTGCTTTGTGTACATTACAAATCGGGGCCTGCATTACGAGGAAAGCCAAACAAATACCTAAAGCCAAGTATCTAGGCATCCTGTACACTGTAACAAGGCTACTTTTTCAAACTTACTAACCATTTATATCTAAACAAATTTAATCAATCCATTTCCAAGGTTAAAGTTCAAGGAGCCTTTATTTTTCTTACTTCTATATCCCTCACACTCAACTCGTAACTAAATTGTAGTAATTCCTTAGAAACATCTCAGATTTTTCACTTCTGTCATTTCACTAATCTAGGCCACCATTACTTAGCGTGAAACAGCTGCCTCAATCTGATCTTTGAACCCCTAGTTTCTCCCTCTCCAATCCTAGTTTCCTATGCCACCACTTTTGTCCTCTCATCCCACTGCTCCTAAGCCTGTCTGGTAGCTTAATTTCTTTTTTTCTTTCTTTCTTTTTTTTTTTTTTAAGATTTTATTTATTCATATAACAGAGAGAGAGAGAGACTGCACAGCAGGGAGAGCGTCAGGCAGAGGGAGAGGGAGAAGCAGGCTTTCCGCTGAGCAAGGGGCTCAATCCCAGGGCCCTGAGATGATGACCTGAGCCAAAGGCACTTCTGAGCCACCCAGGCGCCCCCTGGTAGCTGAATTTCTTAAGTCAACAACATCAAATATAAATTTCTCATACTAACACTGTATAATTTGGCCCAAAAATATCATAACCCAACCACAGCCCTTTACCTGTCAAGTAAATTCAAACACTTAAAGATAATATCCTAGATATTAATATTTATTTTATTTGTATAACGCTTTCCATCTATAAAATACTTCCAAGTACACTTTTTGATCCTTATACCAAACCTGTAAAGTGACATCAGAACTGAGGTTCTGAGGAGTTTTGTGACTGGCCCAAAATCACAGAGCCAATAAAAGCAGTTACAGCAGCTATCGTATACCTTGTACTTACTAAGTTATTGCCAACCCTCTGAGGTTGGTATAAATACAGAGGTTCTAAGGGGTTAAGTAAATTGCTTAAGATCATACAACTACAAATTGTGGGTAGGGAACAAGATTCAAACCCAAACTATTTTGCTGAAACTCACACTCTTAAACATTACTTAATAGTCCACACCAGAAGTCCCACTTGGATCTCCAGTTTGGTTCCTATTCCCAGTGCCAGAGATACGCATCCTTTGTTACTAACCCAATTTACCTGAGGGATTAAAAGAGATCATCCATGTACTTAGTGCCTGGCCCACAGTAAGCATGCAAACATTTAGCTTTAAAAAGCTTTATATGTCATTGATACATATAGATGGAGACAACCCTCTAACCCCTCTTTTCCTGGTAAGGAGTAAATAGACCAGGCATCTCTGCTTCAATGTACCACTAGATCCTACTGCTACATTTCAAGTAAAATAAGTTTCACTGCTGCTTCTCACACATAAACAGCAATATCATGCAAATTCCTTGTTCATATACCCTGTCTAAAATACTCTTCGTCCATCTTCCTGCTGCCAAAATGGTACCTGATCTTTTACATCTATTCCAAATAAGCAAGCAAGAAAGAAAAGCAGCCCCTTACAGCAAGGAGGTGGCCCAGCACTCAGAGCTAGGCTGTGATGTTTTTCTGTCAGACAGAATCTCACAAGTCACCAACATCAGATGAGTCTTCTGTGTCCACGATGGGAGGGAGGCAAAACCAAGCCTGTCTGAGTCTGACTGAGTACAAACAAAAGCAAGGTCTCCGTGCAATCACAAAAAAATCCAAGCTGCCATGAGTGATTGCTGCTTCTTTACCAATTACAGTCCTAGTCTCACCCTGTCCTTCTCATCTCCTAGGTAAGATTTATTAAGACACCCAATCATAGAATTATCCCCATTCCTGACAGTACCAATGCAAAGCAAACCACCACCACTTCCCTGAATTCTCCCCAAATTACCTAACAAAAGCCCAAATTCTCTAAGTCTGTTAAGCATGGTCTTCCCAAGACACTTCATGGTTCCCCATGTGGCTTTCCTTGCTACACAAAGCATCAATAAACCCAACTTTGTTTACCCAGAGTTGTGTACCTGATGGTTTTTAACTAATGGACATCAGCATAAAGACTCTAGCTTAACCAACTAGACAAGGATACTATTTACCAAAATAAAGAGGAAGAATAATTTCTTTTTGCTTTGTAGGGAAAGATGAAAAGTTGCTGTAGATATCTAAATCCATATTGCCCACTGGCAATCAAAATGGATATGTTAGAAGCCAATTTGTTATAACCACTTAAAGCTCAAGAATGGGGTTTAGGTAGAAATTCTGACCGGAGAATCAACATAGAGGTAACTAAAGCTATAAAGTAGGTCAGAGTATCCAAAGAGGTAAGAGAGTGAGTAGCACAGGTGGTCAAGATATAAACCCAAGGAAAGAGGGAGCCTTGAAATAAATGGTACAACCAGAAGGACAGGATGCTGTTTCAAGGAGGAAATGTTATGGTGTTAATTTTCAAGGTCAACAAGAATTGAAAACCAGCTTTTACATTTAGTAACAAAGGATAATTAGAAATCCCAGCTAGAGAGGTTTTAGTTGGTATGCTCTCTTATTCTCTAACTATTCCAGGCTGCCTCAGCCTCTTCTCTTCAACAGAAACATAAAGAATATAATTCACACTAAAGTGAAAAAATAAGCCATATAAAGTAAGGTCTAAATCAGCATTCAAATACCTGTTGAATTTAAAAAACCGCACTGATGTGGGACTTAATTTCACTGTTGAAAGATGGTCACTTACAGAGATCATCCATGAAAACTAGAGAATAATGCAGAAAAGTTACCTACTTCAGTAGTTTTCAAAATTATTTTTAAAGGAAAAAAACCCCTTCCTCAAATGAAGAAGTACCTAAGAGATAAACATAAAAGCAAATGCTCTGGTGAGGCACAAAGACAGCTAAAGTCAAATGGTAACACTAAACAAGTGTGGTCATGGTGAGTATTAACGCCGAGCTTCATTTGGCTTTATTTCTGAGTAAAAGGAAAGTAAAAGATTTTAGGAAAGAACGCGAGGCCATCAAAACTACCATTTATAAATATTGATCTGCCTTAGTGGCTTGAGACAGTCTTCCAACAAGCTAGTTCTTCACTGAGTGCTAACATAAAAAATCACTGGTGGAATTTTTAATAATACCCAGGCTCCTCCCCAGAGATGCTGATTCAATAGGTCTGGAATGGGGCTCAGGAATGCAAATTTTGAAAGTTCCACAAGGAATTTTAACACATACTCCCCGTGGAGAGCTGCTGTTAAATAATCAATTTGATAAATATCCCAACTCTTCTTGTAACTGGACCACTCCATACTACTACTACGTAGTGTGCATAGGATGTACTACTTAAGTATGGGAGAAGAAATAAGTTGAAACTCAGAGCTCTATACCATCTTTCCTTTCAAGAGCAAGAAGGCAAAAACCGGAAACAGCAACTAAGCCACATAAAGGAGAACATGCAAACTAGATCTAAGAATGTGGCAGCAGGAAGAAAATGAGTCTACAAAGACTCTTAGGCAAAGCATGACAAGTGATGGGATTAGGAGAAAAAGAGTTCAATAATACATTTGTTTGATCATCTACACTCAGAAACCACAAAAGAACTAAGAAAGCTATTCACAAATATTCCCATGTGTTCATCACAGCCAAGTTTGTACCAACAGTATTATCCAAATCTAACATATGAGGGAATAAAGACTTAGAGTTTTCGGTTTACCAGGTCATAACCTAAAAACAAAAATCACTAAGCTTGGATGCAAATATCAATCTTTCTGACTCAAAAGACTAAATGCACTTCACTATCCTGAATTACATATCCCTTTCCCAACCTATTGTCCCTGCCAGCTACAATTTAGCAAACTTCCCCCATGTATATACATAGGTTCTAATTTCTTAAAATATAAAACAGGAGAGGATTTGTAACAAAGAATTTATTTAACAAACATTAAGTGCCTATCACATACCCAGCATTTACTCAGCTGGATCTTAATGCATCACGTTCACCAGAGGATCAAAATACATCTAGTTGTAGATAACTAATAGGTATTGAAAGTGGGAGAAAAAAGATCTAGAAATAGAATATTTCTATTCTATATTTCTAAAATATCTAGAAATAGATATTTCAAACTATATTTTAGGGTTGTCTTTTCAGTAGTATATGAATGTCCCAATTCTATGACTCAGGACTCTTCTAATGAAAGTAAGTTAACACTCCAAAATGAGAAAGGAAATGGAGACCTAATTGTGGGCATGAGAGAGGGAAGGAGGAAGGACCAAGTGAGAGAGGTGGTTTATACAATTTTAACTTTCTCCCAAAGTAAAAAAATGTAAAAACAAAAATGAACTGAGGGCAGGGGGATGGAGTGGGAAGGGGAGGGAAAGGCTGGGAACAAAAGAAAAAAAAACAGCAAAGTTCAGCAAAATTCAAACGTTTTTCTTTTGCTCAACACAGGAGGAGAAAATTTATTATGCTAGCCAAAGTCTTCCACTTCACTGTTTCCAACATGTAATTCATTTTAGCAAACATCACACTTATTTTAATTATCTGAGTATTCAGTCAAGGAACAGTAAATATAAATAAAACCGAAGTGAAAAAAATGTTTATCTTCATTAGTTTGAAAAAAAGGAAATGTTTTGGAAGTTTATCATAATTGAAGAAAAGGACAGAAGATATAAGTCAACTTCCTAAACAATCAGACATTATTAAAATTATATTTTTTCCCTCTTCACTCCAATACATGCAACGAATAGGTCATCAGCTAATGCCCAGAAATCACTGTCAAAGATTTGCCAAGAGTATTAATTGCAACTGGAATATTATTCAGCCATTTTTCTACAAAAAAAAAAAAAAGTTCAGAATACGCCCAATTGCTTCAGTATGGCACAGGTGCTGCAGTACTGAAGCTAGAGTCATGCTGCAGCACAAACCCTCAAGGCTAGCCAAGGTAACCGAAAAGCAAATGTCTGCTGCCACACGGCCCTCACCCTAGCACAGTGGGATTGATGTCCTAAGTTTGCCACCTTCTAAGTCTAGCCCATCATCTTCTGAGCTGTTTTTGTAGAGCTCACATTCTAGTGGGAATTAGTCAAGGCAAAAAATAACATCAGGTGTTGATAAGCATAATAAGAAAAAGCAGGAAAAGAGGATAAAGGAGTGCAATGGAAAGGGGTATGCTCTATTGCACAGGAAACTCAAGGAAGGCCCCTGGGATAAAGCAAGTGAGAAGAGATTTGAAAGATGTAATGGAGTCAACCAGTCAAGCAGGTATTTGGCAAGAGGACATGGCATGTAAAAAGGCAAGTACAGTGAAGGTATTCCTGGTGCAGGCAAGGCACAAATAAGATGGCCAGTACAACTGTTGTGGAGTGAACACGAGAGAGAGTAATAGAAATAAAGTCTCCAAAATTGGGGGGTTGAGTTGGGGGGCAGATAAAAGCCCTTATAGGTTCTGTTAAGGACTCTGACTTTTCTGAATGACGGGAGAGGCCTTTGGAGGGTTTTGAACGGAGCAGTAATAGAGCCTGATGTGCTTTTTAAGAAGGGTCACTGGCTACTGTGACAAACAGTCCATATGGGCAGCAAGAGTGAAAGCAAGGAGACTAGCTAAGAGAATACTGCAAAATCTAAACAAGAGATAATGGCTAAGATAACTTTTCTGGATAATCCTGTGGGGGGGGGAACTCCCCTCACTCAAAAACTTTCAGGAAAAACAAAACAAAACACAATTAACAGTTTCATGTTAAAACCAAGTAACTAGGACTAGAACTGCTAGGATTTTAGTGAGATAAACAGGAAACTATAAAACTTCAAGACATATCACTAACATATGGGATTAATTTTACCACATTGTATAAATCCAACCACCATCTATACCTTAGGAAGCTTATTTGTACATTGTTTCCCTTCCCACTGAATATTTTATGGGTTATGTATACATGGGGAAAAGGAGTGAACTGGAAGCTTGGGAAAATAAAACTGAAAAAAAACTGTAAATATTATTCTCCATTATGGCACACAGTGCTTCTGAAGATGGCCTAATTAAATAGGGCATATTTTCTACATGAACACTACTATAACCAAGAATTTCAATTCCTAACCAAGGTTTTCAAATTAACCCAAAATGACTAACATCATCCTCTAAAAGCAGTGATAAAACCCTAGCCTAAAATATCAACTATTCCCCAAAACAAAGGGTGCTCTGAAATTAGAGTTGAGAGAAACCATATATGGTATAGAACAGACTGAACTTATCATTTTATACATGCTAAAAAAAAAAAAAAAAGGCCTAGAATGATTACAGGATTCACCCAAGGTGAAAATTACTAACATAACCCAAGACTAGAAGTCAAGACTCTGGAATCCTAATACACCGTCACTTTACTCTCTTATAGCTATTGCTTAAAGAAACAAAAACAAAACTTCTGAAAATGACATGTCCATTGAACACACTGATTATGCAAAAGGACTCAACTGTAATAAGTACCCTAAAAAACCCTGATAATACTCTCAGAATTGACCAAGATTTAATACATAAAGCTGATACAGCAACAACATATTAAGAATCACTTCACTTCCTTAGACTTCAAAAGGGCCTGGGGGCAGTGAGGTGGGGTTGGGGATGTAAGGTAGAACTGGAAGGATAACCACAAAACAACAGTTATTAACACAATGAAAGGCAGTGAGAATGGGGACTAGGTTGAGTGGGAGAGCATAGACCGGAAAAACTAGGTTTGCCATTTTATTTTACATATTTTTCTACTATTTGAGTCCTTAATACATTTACATTAATATACTATGTATTTTTAGCAGAAAGAAAACAAACGTTATTTTGAATCCTCCAAAAGCACTCAACTCCCCCTTAACTAATATGCAGAAGTCACACATTCTTAGGCTGCTCTTTGAAAGCATCATCAAGTCCTTTGTTATAATTTTTATAACTCAAAATATTGAGGGGCATATATATTAAAATGCTAGTCTCAAAAGTCACCTTTTATTCTAATTTCCAAACTATATTGCATAAAACAAATTTCTTCAGTTTAATTGGGCCAGGGGAAATGTATGGAAAAAGGAATTGTTATAAAGTATCAACAGACATGACAAGAACATAGTTATATATATATATCCTATAATTATGTCACTATAATAAAAAGGTACTCGAGAAACTATCCTTTAACAATTCACTGTAGAACACATTAACACTGTAAAATACTCATTTGTTTGCATGCAAAGAAGAAAAAAAGCAGCTTTAATGAATTTTTCAGTTCAGAAGATCTCAAATGTATGTGTGATGTACATAGTAAAACCCCAACCGCAACTTTTCAACGAAATTGGCTTCTGTCTTCCCTTAAATGGATACATCTGGATTTGGTATAATCATACAACATTCACAGACTCTGGAACTCACTATAAAGGGGAAAAAATGTACCATGCCCGGGAGGGAAAACAACAAATTGAAATGCAAATACTAAACCCTGCAATAAATTCTCTAAATTAGGCCTAAATCGAATCCATTTCAACATGCAGTGAGCAGGCAAAAAACCTGTGGCTTTGATATGACTATCTGAAAGACAATAATCAATAGAACATTGTATGCCAGCATCAAACTAAAAAGCAACTCTTCACAAATTAGTTTCTCTGTAATCAGCACCAAAATACAAAAAGGATACAACACAAAAAAACTTTATTTAAAAAAAGGCCCTCAGGGTGCCTGGGTGACTCAGTAAGCGTCTGCCTTCCGCTCAGTTCATGATCCCAGGGTCCTGGGATTGAGCCCCGCATCAGGCTCTCTGCTCAGCGGGAAGCCTGCTTCTCCCTCTCCCACTACCCCTGCTTGTGTTCCCTTTCTTGCTGTGTCTTTCTCTGTCAAATAAATACAATCTTTAAAAAATAAAAAAAAATAAAAATAAACCAAAAAAGGCCCTCAAATCCTCAAGATCAAAGCAACAAAATGTTTTAAAACATCAGACCTAAAGGTTTTAGAGAGGTGGGAAGGGTAAAAGAGGGAAGGCACTCATCCCTTACTATCTTTCCATAACTTTTTTATTTTTAAATTTATTCTAATAATCACCTCCACCCACCCACCCAAAACATATCCACACCTCTGAGCTTTCCAGTATGATTTTCTAATGAACCCATCCCGGGCAAGATTTCAAATCAGCAAATGAGCAAAATAATCCTAGAAAGACTTTTGTGTGTGTGGTTGTGTTGTTAGCATTTCATACTGCTTATGAGACATCTCCTGTCCTAAGTAGAAAGAGATGAAGACAGGAAAAAGTAGCCTGATGTATGAATGTAAATATTATTAACAAGTCTTTAAGAATCTCACAAACACNCAAAAAAGAATATAAACCACTTTCTATGGCACACCAAAACCAAGGTTGCCTTTGTAATTCAAACATTAGGGCACACTAATAAAAATAAGGAGCCACAGTAAAAAGTATTAACCCATATGTAATACCTACTATACTTTACTTTCAAAGAAGTTGCATTGAAAACTAAGGAAGACGAGAAATGTACAGTTAAATGCTTCAAAGGAAAAAAAAAAGAGCAAATGCTATATTCCTTAAAGAATCTCATCTTTCAGAACTTGGCTAGGAAAATTCAAATATCCCCAAGAGGCACTTCCAATTTAGGATTAGCTAACAATTGGCCGATTTGCAGTGGGTCCAAGCAGAATGAGTACTTGAAGTCGAACTTGACTATATGAAGATTTTTACCCAAGGCCCACACCGTTCTGCATTCAGTACAAACAAATTTCATCACCGGCACAAGTTAATAAGGCAAATGTGGTAAAACTGAGAATCTATGTAACTGTGTCTTTAGTCTCCTGGGTATATTACTTACTCATTCCTGCTCTCCAAAGTATAAGTAGTTAAAACAAGGGCAAGCTTAAAAGTGTTCTTGGTACAAGCACAGGTCTACACTCACCTTTGTTTCAAGGCTGGTATTTCTGTGGGTTCTGGCTCAAGTATTTCATAGGCCAAGTTCACATCCTCTGTTTCCCGAAGCAAAGCATAAATGGGCTCAATTTGTTCATTAAATCTTGCCAAAAGTGTGCGTGCATCTTTTTTGGGCATTGCTGATTCATCTTCTTCCACCTCTGTATGGCAAAAAGTACAGCGGAAAGTTCCTACAGAGAAAACAAGTATCAGGTCAGGCAAGAGAAATTCTCAAGACTAGCTTTTAGCAAAGAGTTAATATCTCTAGCCTCCTCTATCATGTTATTATTAAAACTTTCAAATGCAGAAAACTTGAAAGAATTTTATAGTGAACACTGATGTGCCCACCAATGAGATTCTACAATCAATATTTATCATGTATCTGTCCATCTATCATTTTTAATGCATTTCAAAGTAATTTCACTTCTACCTGCACCACAGCAAAGTTTTTCATCATATTCCTAACATATTTATACTCACTTTAACTTAAAACCAAAATCTTTACAACTTACCACCAAAACCTGTACCCTTCTCCAACTGCCTTGCTTTGTGTACATTACAAATCGGGGCCTGCATTACGAGGAAAGCCAAACAAATACCTAAAGCCAAGTATCTAGGCATCCTGTACACTGTAACAAGGCTACTTTTTCAAACTTACTAACCATTTATATCTAAACAAATTTAATCAATCCATTTCCAAGGTTAAAGTTCAAGGAGCCTTTATTTTTCTTACTTCTATATCCCTCACACTCAACTCGTAACTAAATTGTAGTAATTCCTTAGAAACATCTCAGATTTTTCACTTCTGTCATTTCACTAATCTAGGCCACCATTACTTAGCGTGAAACAGCTGCCTCAATCTGATCTTTGAACCCCTAGTTTCTCCCTCTCCAATCCTAGTTTCCTATGCCACCACTTTTGTCCTCTCATCCCACTGCTCCTAAGCCTGTCTGGTAGCTTAATTTCTTTTTTTCTTTCTTTCTTTTTTTTTTTTTTAAGATTTTATTTATTCATATAACAGAGAGAGAGAGAGACTGCACAGCAGGGAGAGCGTCAGGCAGAGGGAGAGGGAGAAGCAGGCTTTCCGCTGAGCAAGGGGCTCAATCCCAGGGCCCTGAGATGATGACCTGAGCCAAAGGCACTTCTGAGCCACCCAGGCGCCCCCTGGTAGCTGAATTTCTTAAGTCAACAACATCAAATATAAATTTCTCATACTAACACTGTATAATTTGGCCCAAAAATATCATAACCCAACCACAGCCCTTTACCTGTCAAGTAAATTCAAACACTTAAAGATAATATCCTAGATATTAATATTTATTTTATTTGTATAACGCTTTCCATCTATAAAATACTTCCAAGTACACTTTTTGATCCTTATACCAAACCTGTAAAGTGACATCAGAACTGAGGTTCTGAGGAGTTTTGTGACTGGCCCAAAGTCACAGAGCCAATAAAAGCAGTTACAGCAGCTATCGTATACCTTGTACTTACTAAGTTATTGCCAACCCTCTGAGGTTGGTATAAATACAGAGGTTCTAAGGGGTTAAGTAAATTGCTTAAGATCATACAACTACAAATTGTGGGTAGGGAACAAGATTCAAACCCAAACTATTTTGCTGAAACTCACACTCTTAAACATTACTTAATAGTCCACACCAGAAGTCCCACTTGGATCTCCAGTTTGGTTCCTATTCCCAGTGCCAGAGATACGCATCCTTTGTTACTAACCCAATTTACCTGAGGGATTAAAAGAGATCATCCATGTACTTAGTGCCTGGCCCACAGTAAGCATGCAAACATTTAGCTTTAAAAAGCTTTATATGTCATTGATACATATAGATGGAGACAACCCTCTAACCCCTCTTTTCCTGGTAAGGAGTAAATAGACCAGGCATCTCTGCTTCAATGTACCACTAGATCCTACTGCTACATTTCAAGTAAAATAAGTTTCACTGCTGCTTCTCACACATAAACAGCAATATCATGCAAATTCCTTGTTCATATACCCTGTCTAAAATACTCTTCGTCCATCTTCCTGCTGCCAAAATGGTACCTGATCTTTTACATCTATTCCAAATAAGCAAGCAAGAAAGAAAAGCAGCCCCTTACAGCAAGGAGGTGGCCCAGCACTCAGAGCTAGGCTGTGATGTTTTTCTGTCAGACAGAATCTCACAAGTCACCAACATCAGATGAGTCTTCTGTGTCCACGATGGGAGGGAGGCAAAACCAAGCCTGTCTGAGTCTGACTGAGTACAAACAAAAGCAAGGTCTCCGTGCAATCACAAAAAAATCCAAGCTGCCATGAGTGATTGCTGCTTCTTTACCAATTACAGTCCTAGTCTCACCCTGTCCTTCTCATCTCCTAGGTAAGATTTATTAAGACACCCAATCATAGAATTATCCCCATTCCTGACAGTACCAATGCAAAGCAAACCACCACCACTTCCCTGAATTCTCCCCAAATTACCTAACAAAAGCCCAAATTCTCTAAGTCTGTTAAGCATGGTCTTCCCAAGACACTTCATGGTTCCCCATGTGGCTTTCCTTGCTACACAAAGCATCAATAAACCCAACTTTGTTTACCCAGAGTTGTGTACCTGATGGTTTTTAACTAATGGACATCAGCATAAAGACTCTAGCTTAACCAACTAGACAAGGATACTATTTACCAAAATAAAGAGGAAGAATAATTTCTTTTTGCTTTGTAGGGAAAGATGAAAAGTTGCTGTAGATATCTAAATCCATATTGCCCACTGGCAATCAAAATGGATATGTTAGAAGCCAATTTGTTATAACCACTTAAAGCTCAAGAATGGGGTTTAGGTAGAAATTCTGACCGGAGAATCAACATAGAGGTAACTAAAGCTATAAAGTAGGTCAGAGTATCCAAAGAGGTAAGAGAGTGAGTAGCACAGGTGGTCAAGATATAAACCCAAGGAAAGAGGGAGCCTTGAAATAAATGGTACAACCAGAAGGACAGGATGCTGTTTCAAGGAGGAAATGTTATGGTGTTAATTTTCAAGGTCAACAAGAATTGAAAACCAGCTTTTACATTTAGTAACAAAGGATAATTAGAAATCCCAGCTAGAGAGGTTTTAGTTGGTATGCTCTCTTATTCTCTAACTATTCCAGGCTGCCTCAGCCTCTTCTCTTCAACAGAAACATAAAGAATATAATTCACACTAAAGTGAAAAAATAAGCCATATAAAGTAAGGTCTAAATCAGCATTCAAATACCTGTTGAATTTAAAAAACCGCACTGATGTGGGACTTAATTTCACTGTTGAAAGATGGTCACTTACAGAGATCATCCATGAAAACTAGAGAATAATGCAGAAAAGTTACCTACTTCAGTAGTTTTCAAAATTATTTTTAAAGGAAAAAAACCCCTTCCTCAAATGAAGAAGTACCTAAGAGATAAACATAAAAGCAAATGCTCTGGTGAGGCACAAAGACAGCTAAAGTCAAATGGTAACACTAAACAAGTGTGGTCATGGTGAGTATTAACGCCGAGCTTCATTTGGCTTTATTTCTGAGTAAAAGGAAAGTAAAAGATTTTAGGAAAGAACGCGAGGCCATCAAAACTACCATTTATAAATATTGATCTGCCTTAGTGGCTTGAGACAGTCTTCCAACAAGCTAGTTCTTCACTGAGTGCTAACATAAAAAATCACTGGTGGAATTTTTAATAATACCCAGGCTCCTGCCCAGAGATGCTGATTCAATAGGTCTGGAATGGGGCTCAGGAATGCAAATTTTGAAAGTTCCACAAGGAATTTTAACACATACTCCCGGTGGAGAGCTGCTGTTAAATAATCAATTTGATAAATATCCCAACTCTTCTTGTAACTGGACCACTCCATACTACTACTACGTAGTGTGCATAGGATGTACTACTTAAGTATGGGAGAAGAAATAAGTTGAAACTCAGAGCTCTATACCATCTTTCCTTTCAAGAGCAAGAAGGCAAAAACCGGAAACAGCAACTAAGCCACATAAAGGAGAACATGCAAACTAGATCTAAGAATGTGGCAGCAGGAAGAAAATGAGTCTACAAAGACTCTTAGGCAAAGCATGACAAGTGATGGGATTAGGAGAAAAAGAGTTCAATAATACATTTGTTTGATCATCTACACTCAGAAACCACAAAAGAACTAAGAAAGCTATTCACAAATATTCCCATGTGTTCATCACAGCCAAGTTTGTACCAACAGTATTATCCAAATCTAACATATGAGGGAATAAAGACTTAGAGTTTTCGGTTTACCAGGTCATAACCTAAAAACAAAAATCACTAAGCTTGGATGCAAATATCAATCTTTCTGACTCAAAAGACTAAATGCACTTCACTATCCTGAATTACATATCCCTTTCCCAACCTATTGTCCCTGCCAGCTACAATTTAGCAAACTTCCCCCATGTATATACATAGGTTCTAATTTCTTAAAATATAAAACAGGAGAGGATTTGTAACAAAGAATTTATTTAACAAACATTAAGTGCCTATCACATACCCAGCATTTACTCAGCTGGATCTTAATGCATCACGTTCACCAGAGGATCAAAATACATCTAGTTGTAGATAACTAATAGGTATTGAAAGTGGGAGAAAAAAGATCTAGAAATAGAATATTTCTATTCTATATTTCTAAAATATCTAGAAATAGATATTTCAAACTATATTTTAGGGTTGTCTTTTCAGTAGTATATGAATGTCCCAATTCTATGACTCAGGACTCTTCTAATGAAAGTAAGTTAACACTCCAAAATGAGAAAGGAAATGGAGACCTAATTGTGGGCATGAGAGAGGGAAGGAGGAAGGACCAAGTGAGAGAGGTTTTATACAATTTTAACTTTCTCCCAAAGTAAAAAAATGTAAAAACAAAAATGAACTGAGGGCAGGGGGATGGAGTGGGAAGGGGAGGGAAAGGCTGGGAACAAAAGAAAAAAAAACAGCAAAGTTCAGCAAAATTCAAACGTTTTTCTTTTGCTCAACACAGGAGGAGAAAATTTATTATGCTAGCCAAAGTCTTCCACTTCACTGTTTCCAACATGTAATTCATTTTAGCAAACATCACACTTATTTTAATTATCTGAGTATTCAGTCAAGGAACAGTAAATATAAATAAAACCGAAGTGAAAAAAATGTTTATCTTCATTAGTTTGAAAAAAAGGAAATGTTTTGGAAGTTTATCATAATTGAAGAAAAGGACAGAAGATATAAGTCAACTTCCTAAACAATCAGACATTATTAAAATTATATTTTTTCCCTCTTCACTCCAATACATGCAACGAATAGGTCATCAGCTAATGCCCAGAAATCACTGTCAAAGATTTGCCAAGAGTATTAATTGCAACTGGAATATTATTCAGCCATTTTTCTACAAAAAAAAAAAAAATTCAGAATACGCCCAATTGCTTCAGTATGGCACAGGTGCTGCAGTACTGAAGCTAGAGTCATGCTGCAGCACAAACCCTCAAGGCTAGCCAAGGTAACCGAAAAGCAAATGTCTGCTGCCACACGGCCCTCACCCTAGCACAGTGGGATTGATGTCCTAAGTTTGCCACCTTCTAAGTCTAGCCCATCATCTTCTGAGCTGTTTTTGTAGAGCTCACATTCTAGTGGGAATTAGTCAAGGCAAAAAATAACATCAGGTGTTGATAAGCATAATAAGAAAAAGCAGGAAAAGAGGATAAAGGAGTGCAATGGAAAGGGGTATGCTCTATTGCACAGGAAACTCAAGGAAGGCCCCTGGGATAAAGCAAGTGAGAAGAGATTTGAAAGATGTAATGGAGTCAACCAGTCAAGCAGGTATTTGGCAAGAGGACATGGCATGTAAAAAGGCAAGTACAGTGAAGGTATTCCTGGTGCAGGCAAGGCACAAATAAGATGGCCAGTACAACTGTTGTGGAGTGAACACGAGAGAGAGTAATAGAAATAAAGTCTCCAAAATTGGGGGGTTGAGTTGGGGGGCAGATAAAAGCCCTTATAGGTTCTGTTAAGGACTCTGACTTTTCTGAATGACGGGAGAGGCCTTTGGAGGGTTTTGAACGGAGCAGTAATAGAGCCTGATGTGCTTTTTAAGAAGGGTCACTGGCTACTGTGACAAACAGTCCATATGGGCAGCAAGAGTGAAAGCAAGGAGACTAGCTAAGAGAATACTGCAAAATCTAAACAAGAGATAATGGCTAAGATAACTTTTCTGGATAATCCTGTGGGGGGGGGAACTCCCCTCACTCAAAAACTTTCAGGAAAAACAAAACAAAACACAATTAACAGTTTCATGTTAAAACCAAGTAACTAGGACTAGAACTGCTAGGATTTTAGTGAGATAAACAGGAAACTATAAAACTTCAAGACATATCACTAACATATGGGATTAATTTTACCACATTGTATAAATCCAACCACCATCTATACCTTAGGAAGCTTATTTGTACATTGTTTCCCTTCCCACTGAATATTTTATGGGTTATGTATACATGGGGAAAAGGAGTGAACTGGAAGCTTGGGAAAATAAAACTGAAAAAAAACTGTAAATATTATTCTCCATTATGGCACACAGTGCTTCTGAAGATGGCCTAATTAAATAGGGCATATTTTCTACATGAACACTACTATAACCAAGAATTTCAATTCCTAACCAAGGTTTTCAAATTAACCCAAAATGACTAACATCATCCTCTAAAAGCAGTGATAAAACCCTAGCCTAAAATATCAACTATTCCCCAAAACAAAGGGTGCTCTGAAATTAGAGTTGAGAGAAACCATATATGGTATAGAACAGACTGAACTTATCATTTTATACATGCTAAAAAAAAAAAAAAAGGCCTAGAATGATTACAGGATTCACCGAAGGTGAAAATTACTAACATAACCCAAGACTAGAAGTCAAGACTCTGGAATCCTAATACACCGTCACTTTACTCTCTTATAGCTATTGCTTAAAGAAACAAAAACAAAACTTCTGAAAATGACATGTCCATTGAACACACTGATTATGCAAAAGGACTCAACTGTAATAAGTACCCTAAAAAACCCTGATAATACTCTCAGAATTGACCAAGATTTAATACATAAAGCTGATACAGCAACAACATATTAAGAATCACTTCACTTCCTTAGACTTCAAAAGGGCCTGGGGGCAGTGAGGTGGGGTTGGGGATGTAAGGTAGAACTGGAAGGATAACCACAAAACAACAGTTATTAACACAATGAAAGGCAGTGAGAATGGGGACTAGGTTGAGTGGGAGAGCATAGACCGGAAAAACTAGGTTTGCCATTTTATTTTACATATTTTTCTACTATTTGAGTCCTTAATACATTTACATTAATATACTATGTATTTTTAGCAGAAAGAAAACAAACGTTATTTTGAATCCTCCAAAAGCACTCAACTCCCCCTTAACTAATATGCAGAAGTCACACATTCTTAGGCTGCTCTTTGAAAGCATCATCAAGTCCTTTGTTATAATTTTTATAACTCAAAATATTGAGGGGCATATATATTAAAATGCTAGTCTCAAAAGTCACCTTTTATTCTAATTTCCAAACTATATTGCATAAAACAAATTTCTTCAGTTTAATTGGGCCAGGGGAAATGTATGGAAAAAGGAATTGTTATAAAGTATCAACAGACATGACAAGAACATAGTTATATATATATATATCCTATAATTATGTCACTATAATAAAAAGGTACTCGAGAAACTATCCTTTAACAATTCACTGTAGAACACATTAACACTGTAAAATACTCATTTGTTTGCATGCAAAGAAGAAAAAAAGCAGCTTTAATGAATTTTTCAGTTCAGAAGATCTCAAATGTATGTGTGATGTACATAGTAAAACCCCAACCGCAACTTTTCAACGAAATTGGCTTCTGTCTTCCCTTAAATGGATACATCTGGATTTGGTATAATCATACAACATTCACAGACTCTGGAACTCACTATAAAGGGGAAAAAATGTACCATGCCCGGGAGGGAAAACAACAAATTGAAATGCAAATACTAAACCCTGCAATAAATTCTCTAAATTAGGCCTAAATCGAATCCATTTCAACATGCAGTGAGCAGGCAAAAAACCTGTGGCTTTGATATGACTATCTGAAAGACAATAATCAATAGAACATTGTATGCCAGCATCAAACTAAAAAGCAACTCTTCACAAATTAGTTTCTCTGTAATCAGCACCAAAATACAAAAAGGATACAACACAAAAAAACTTTATTTAAAAAAAGGCCCTCAGGGTGCCTGGGTGACTCAGTAAGCGTCTGCCTTCCGCTCAGTTCATGATCCCAGGGTCCTGGGATTGAGCCCCGCATCAGGCTCTCTGCTCAGCGGGAAGCCTGCTTCTCCCTCTCCCACTACCCCTGCTTGTGTTCCCTTTCTTGCTGTGTCTTTCTCTGTCAAATAAATACAATCTTTAAAAAATAAAAATAAATAAAAATAAACCAAAAAAGGCCCTCAAATCCTCAAGATCAAAGCAACAAAATGTTTTAAAACATCAGACCTAAAGGTTTTAGAGAGGTGGGAAGGGTAAAAGAGGGAAGGCACTCATCCCTTACTATCTTTCCATAACTTTTTTATTTTTAAATTTATTCTAATAATCACCTCCACCCACCCACCCAAAACATATCCACACCTCTGAGCTTTCCAGTATGATTTTCTAATGAACCCATCCCGGGCAAGATTTCAAATCAGCAAATGAGCAAAATAATCCTAGAAAGACTTTTGTGTGTGTGGTTGTGTTGTTAGCATTTCATACTGCTTATGAGACATCTCCTGTCCTAAGTAGAAAGAGATGAAGACAGGAAAAAGTAGCCTGATGTATGAATGTAAATATTATTAACAAGTCTTTAAGAATCTCACAAACACTGGACCCTAACAGTTTAAAAATATTAGGTTAAGGCAATTGAGGAATTTTCATGATATGGGGATCAAGAAACTAATCTGCTTATAAACCAAAAAGCTTCACCAACCAGTCACAAGGCAAGAAAAGACTCATATGATTTAACCCCAAATTTATACATGAATATCCCAAGTAGATAAGGAGTTTACTGGAATATTCCAAGCAACTCAGAACTAACCAGCTGAATTATAACATTGTGGCTATTTTTAAGAATTATTTATTAGACACTTACTTTCTTTTGCAGTTAGTTATTAAAGACTTCTTTTATACTAATCCTAAAACCTGTCTCTAAGTCTTTTCCATTGAGCCAAACAAAACAAGCTGAATATTCTTTCCTAATATTCAATCAAAAACATCCTAGAAATCTATCAAGCCCTAAATTTATTACTTTGTAGGATCCTCCAAACCCTAGAGCAAAACACAGGCATGTGTAAGTGTACCCAGCCAGACATCATTTGATGAGTTGAACTAGATAAAATAATCTCTAAGTTCCTATTTCTAAAATCTTATTAAATATATAGTTATAAGATTCTTTTTTTAAAATTTAACTTATTTAAAAGTTTATTTAAAATGGGATTTTCGGGGATGCCTGGGTGGCTCAGTCGGTTAAGCATCTGCCTTCAGCTCAGGTCATGATCCCAGGGTCCTGGAATTGAGTCCCACGTCAGCCTCCCTGTTCTGTGGGGAGTCTGCTTCTCCCTCTCCCTCTGCCTGATGCTCCCCTGTTTGTGTGCTCTCTCTCTAATAAATAAGTAAAATCATAAAATAAAATTAAATTAAAATAAAATAAAATAAAATAAAATAAAATAGGATTCTTGGGTTTCTAGGTAAGTTCAGTAATAGTGACACCCAAACTATTTCTAATTCAAATACCTAACAATTTATCTCCTCCACAGCCCTGGATAAAACTACAGTGTCTTTTCTTTTTTTTTTTAAAGATTTTATTTATTTATGTGACACAGAGACAGCCAGCGAAAGAGGGAACACAGCAGGGGGAGTGGGAGAGGAAGAAGCAGGCTCCCAGCGGAGGAGCCCAATTTGGGACTCGATCCCAGAACACCGGGATCACACCCTGAGCCAAGGCAGACGCTTAACGACTGCGCTACCCAGGCGCCCCCAAACTACAGTGTCTTATATGCCTTTAAAGAAGTATAAAACTAAAAAAAAAATAAATAAATAAAAAGCATAAAACTATATTCTTTCACCCACTATTCCCATTGCTGAAAATTCTTAAGGAAAAACTTAAGCAGGAATAAAATGCTATATAAACAAAACTGTTCAAAGCATCCTATCTATCCCAACAAAATATAGATAAAATGAAAGTGCCCACAAGGGGTGGAAAGGAAAACTAGGGGAAATCACAGTTATTAAAACATTTTTTGAACACTGGATAAAAGCAGGAGAGTTTGGTACATTAAGGAACCAAGAGATCACAAACTATTTTTGGCTATGATTGTAATTACAGGTAATATGCAAAAGGACAGTGGTTCTATGGGTAATTTTTTTCCTCTCTTCAAAATTTTCTCTGGCATTATGACTGCATAATTTTAAAATTAAAAATGAAAAATATAAAGCTATTTCCATATCATCTAACCTTGACATCTAAAAAGAGAATACGATCTTCCCCTTCCTTTTGGGGAAGCATGCTGCTGAATTTAATTTAGAAGTGCCATTAACTAAATCACCCACAGTTCTAAGACTACCACAGTAGAAACAAAAATATTAAGTCTACCTACCTGGTCACAAAGCTTGCTAAATCTAAAGCATGCATTTATGAACCACAAGATGCTATTTTGTTAATCTGAGAAATTTCACGTCATGTGGTCTTCGTTTTGTTTACGTAAAACTCCCATATTTCACTAAAACAGGCTTTGCCTGATTAAGTTTCTGAAACCAGGGCCTAGTGAGCAAAGGCTAGGCCATTTCATTTTAGTGAAATAAAATATCTATACATACTGTAATGGAAAAGCCCAGTTTTTCCCTAGTGTGTGTTCCTCTCCTATGTCTCCTTTACTAGTCGCACACACTTCACTTGTGATACTCCTGACCACCAAATGTGTAGATTTTAACCCCAGCAATTCCTTGTGACACCAGCTGGGTGTCCTAACGTTCAACTCAATTATGACTACCTGGAGATAGCATCACACCACACAGGTTGAGGGCTTAGTCCCACAAGACTGCCCTCACACCTGCAAATTCAGATGCCAGTCACAAGCCCAGGTTATCATGGGTGCTTCTGAACAATAAGCTATATTCATGGGAGATTCCAACAACCTCCTCCTTGGATTCAGCTAATTTGCTACAGCAGCTCACAGAACTCAGGAATATACTTACTTATGTTTACCAATTTATTAAAGGATATGATAAAGGATACAGATGAATATCCAAATGCAAGAGATATGTAGGGCCAACTATTTACGAAGCGGTGCAGGGCTTCCATGTCTTCTCCAAGTGTACCGCTCTCCCTGCACCTCCACGTGTTCACCAATCTGGAAGCTCCCTGAATCCCATACTATTGTATTTTTATGGAAGCTCCCCCAAATAGGCATGATCACTCATTAACTCCATTTTCAGCCCTTCTACCTTCTCAAGAGAATAGGAGGTGGGGTTGAAAATTCTAAGCTTGGTCCTGGCTTAGTCTTTCTAGTGACCAGCCCTCATCTAGGAGCCATCCAGGAACCCTCCTAGAGTAATCTCATTCAAACAAAGACACTATAATCACCCAGGAAATTACAAGGGTTTCAGAAGCCAGGGTCAAAGATCAAATATTAGAATAAAAGAGGTTATGAGTGCTCTTATCACTTAGGAAACTGCAAGTGTTTTAGGAGCTCTGTGCAAGGAACTGGGGGCAGAGACAAGAATGTATTTTCTATTATCTCACACATACCAGGCATCAAACATTTGGAGAGAGTTCAACCCAAGAAAAGCAATGGCAAAATCTAAATGGAAAGTATGGAAAGAATCCACAATCTTTAGGGGAAAAAAGAGATGGGGTAGGGAAAAAGCTATATACTGGAGTAGAAAGATCACTGGCTTCTGTCAATTAACACTGGTAAAACAATTCTTGCTGAACTCAGAATTTCCTGAGCCCAGAATTTCTAGACACTTATCTAAGAGTCATTACCCTTTGTCCAGTGGCAGAAAGCTGTCTATACACTTGAGTTAAAAACTTTTTATCAGTAAAGCCTAGAAAGCTTCGAATCTAATTCCTGAATGCCCCCTAGTTACTAATATAAACCAGTTTAAACTAATAATTGTTGAGATGTAAATGGAGATAGATGCCCATCAGATGCCCCCATCATTTCATCAGAAGTATCATCAATCTCCAATAACAACCAGGAAGTAAAATAGCTTTGTACAAGACTCGGCTTAGAATAAAAACTATAATTCTATCAATTTAAAGAGAGTATAAATAGTACAGCAGAAAAAGCTCCCTCCTTTTCCTCTGATACATATACCAAATGTTTATTTCCCATCTTCTTTAAAATGGCAGGGGAGGGGGGCATCTGGGTGGCTCAGTTGGTTAAGCGGCTGCCTTCAGCTCAGGTCATGATTCCGGGGTCCTGGGATCAAGCCTCACATTGGGCTCCCTGCTTGGCGTGGAGTCATGCTTCTCCCTCTCCCTCTGCCTGCAGCTCCCCCGTCTTGTGTTTTCTCTCTCTCTCTCTCAAATAAATTAATAACATTAAAAAAAAATGGCAGGGGAAGGCATGAATAAAATAGAGTAAGGGAGCAGAGAGAAAAAGACCAAGATTTCTAAAGGGAATGTATAACCAAGGGATGGTGTCAAGGCATTAATAGTGAAAACACAAAACACCAGAAATGACACATGAGACTAGGGCCTGATATCACCCAATTAGCACATTCTCTCCTTAAGGGAAAAGTCCAAATGAAAAGCCAAATTATCATCAAAAAGCAGGTATATTCTCAGAACAAGGTTTCCCAATGACTTAAGAATTTTCAATCATGATACCATAGGCTTCACTGTATAGACCAAAATGACAATTAAGTTGACTATTAGTGTTGGCTGATCAGTGATTCAAAAACCTTGATTCAAATAATCTTGACTATATTTCTGCGTTAGGCCGCCTCCTACACAGGCCAACTGTTGATGACAACTAGTTTCATTCAGACACTAACTCTAGGTGAAATACAAAGAGCATCATGGATCAATCTTCTAAATACTACTATATAAGTAGTGGAAATATTTCCCTTTAGAAAGTCTCATGAAATTAAATAAGAATCAAATGATTAAATCAAGATCTCTTCCTAGTTCAGCCCTTTTAAGGTAAACAGTGAGGTTCATGACAAATTAAACATTTAATACAAATGTGAATTCTTTAAACTACCCTTCATCCAAAATGACTGCTTCACAATAAATACTAAACATCATAGGCTATTTCTAGCTCTTTAGGTCAATAATTTTAATAGGTATTGGGTTTATTTCCCATTAAAAAATAATTGTAAAATTCTTTAAAATAAATAAGACATAACATATACAAAAATCAGAAAATTACACGTACATAAATCTTTTAACTTTTTGTGCAAAAAACATTTCATGTGTCAAAGTTTAAGTTACATTTTTCAGATAGCTTTTTAAAAGGCAGATCTATGAACTAAAAAGTAACCTATACTCAAATTCTGCCATAACAAGGGGACAATCTAACTTTACACCACTGGCTCTCTCTATAGATTTTTGCCTCTAGAAAATAATACAAAATTGATCCACTGAGTAATCAGCAAAACTGTAGTCTCTTTTCCAGTTTACAAATGACAAGACAAAACAACTATACAATCTGGCACTTTAAAGTTTCTCACGTTAATACTAGACACATTGCACTTTTAGAAAATGCATGTTTTACAATCCTGTGTTGATAAGAAAAAAAATCCTTAAAACTGAAGCATTTAACTAAACGAAGCAAATTACAGATGACGTTGACAATTCTCTTCCACTAATGAACGGCTAAGAGACTAAGTATCTACCTACTCGTTAACTTGCAAAAGGTGTCCCTCTTATCTCCTGTGGCTAACTCTTATCTTTTCGTTCTCAGCTGCTACTTAACTTCTTCCAGAGGCCTTCTCCAAAGGCAGATTGGATGCCCTAGTTATATACCACCAGTAACACTTTGTACTTCCACTAACAAAGCATTTTAATACACTGTATTATAACTTGCTGGCAGTGACTGGCACAAGTAGGCATTCAAATAACTGTTTAACGAAGAGGTTAAAAGTAAACATGTCAGAATGGCTTCAAAGTGGTAGAGAAGTCAACCCTTCACATTGGCTGTGGCTGGAAATAAGGGATGGGGATGGGAGCAGAGTTAGGAGGGCCATGGGTGGGAGGGTACACTCCCTTGTGAATGAGAAAGGCTTTGCAAAAGCTTCTAAAAGGAACACAATAGTAAGACTAAGAATGACCATATGTGGACTTACACTAACCCATTCACTTTTATAAAGATATACATGATTGGTTTAAAAATTAGATGAATCAATTTAAGAAAAACAATACATATTTTATTTTTTTAAGTTACTTGAAAGACTCATAAGTTGGAAAAAAATCTCACCTGTCATGGGATCAAAGAGCTGATTAGCTTCTAAGTCTGTAAAAGTACTACTACAGACAGGACACTTGAAGGAAGCCCGGTTGGTGGAATCTCTCTCATCAGTTTCAATCCTCCTTCTCATGTGGTCCAATTTATATTTTACCACATTAACAAGAGTACGATAATTAATAAAGTAGTAGTTATGGCGAGTGGTTTTCCCATCTGCAGCAGTCTCTACCCTCATTCTACATTTGATGAACTTGTCTCCCTTTAAATTATTCAAAACCGATCGAAGTTGCTTCCGGTCAAACTTGAGCAGCTCCAGCATATCCTCCTCTTTCACACAGGGGTTCCGGATCAAGATGTCCAAGGCCAAAGCATGCTCAATGCCATAAAACCCCCGGATCACGTACTTCGCTAACCTCTTCAATGCTGCGGGAACCTCGGTGAGGACATCAGGATCTGCCATCTTTAGCAGCAAACTTCAACTTTAAATAAACCAAATTCAGAAAAAAAGAGATTAGCTAGGCATAAGGACATAGCAATCATTTTAAATCTAGAATAACCAACCCATTAGGTAGCTGGCAGCTACCACCCTTGAAGTGCCACAAAGGTACTCAAGACATTGTTTCAAAAGACTCATAATGCCTAAGCTTTTAAACAGAGAATAAGATTTTCCTTTAGAGTACAAAGATTACACTTAAAAAGCTTGCCATGTTTCTTAAATGTTAATTTTCATGACCTACAGTGCTTGATTCTAAAAAGTAAATTACTACTTATAGCAATGATACATTATATCAAGCCCACTTTATTTTGGAAAGAGAAACAAAAAAGATAAATGAAGCCTCACTACTCTTAATGCTATAGATCTTTGGGAATGCTGGAAAACCCCTGAGAAACCTAGCAATTAGCATATCTTTTAAGTGTCTTTATTTCTTTTCTTGAGTAAAATTTTTCTACCAAAATCTATTCTAGGATGTTTTACATAGTCATGCTCTCACAATAAAATCACAACAAGCCAATAAACACATAAGTAATCCCTAGATGGGTGTTTGGCAAAATTACTGTTACAAATCTGAAAGAAATTAACACTTAGATCCAGATAGCTTTATCAACCTTGCAAAGTTAAATCTGATGACCAATTAAGTAAATAGTCCTTAAATTAAAAAAAAAAAAAAGCCCAAGATATCCTTAAATACTGAATCCCTTCTTGCAAGACAAAGCAGAGGCTAACTGTACCCAATTCTCCTGTCATGACCCAGAAGACTGTCTTCCACAAGTCCAAACTGGCATGGGCTAGACTCTTACGTGGCTGTTAAAAAGCCGGCACTTTCTAATTCAGTTAGCCTGCATTTTAGTACCTCTGTGATCCTGAGCAAATCCCTTAAACAACTTCACATTTTACTCTGAGAAATAAGGATAATATCGATTACCTGAGTGAAGTTGTTGTGGAGAATAAATGAGAATGTTAAGCAATATGCTTATTAGAAAGTACTTGTTGATAAGGATAGCTTCCATATTGATTTACTATCTATAAATGGCCTGGCTACGTACACATGCTACGTCTAGTGAAATTTCCCTACACTATAGGGAAATTCTTAACAGAGACATTCCACTGAACTATTTCAATACAGAATCATATTCTGGTATTACTACTAGTTTCTATTGAACCTTTTATTTATAATCGGTGGTTATCAATGCAATCAGATTTAATACCTTTTTTAGAAAATTTTTATATCCACAGTACTATACTATTATCAAGGTATTCCTAAACAACCAATCTATATACATATGTTTGGGGAGAATTACAACGCCCTATGTGCAATAAAGGAAAAGGAAAGTCAATTATAATATTTCAGATTGTAAATAATCAAGCATGACTATATATATAAGAGATTAAGCAGTGCCTATTTCCAAACCTGTGGTCGTAGAACCTTCCTATCATCCCAAAGCTTAAGGACATTGAGCAAGTACCTGACTTCAACACCAGAGTAGTATCATAGCATACTACTGGGTACATTTTGTTCTCCTTTCCAGTTTGGTCTATACATTGTACTTGATCCCAGTGTTTTGTTTGTTTGCTTTGTTTTACAAGCTCAACAGCTGGCAGAACACAACATATAACCTCTGAAACATCCAAAAGACCAAAACTGGCAGACAAATGTCAAAATAAATTACTTTTTCAGTATTATTTTCTACAGTTATATTGCCCTCCCCCACCTCCCACCCCATACACTCCATTTTCTAGACCAGTGGTTCTCAACCCTGGCTGTAAAGCAGAATCATCTGGGGAGCATTTAAAAATACTCATCCTGGGCCCCATTCCCAGAGATTCTGTTTCAGCTGGTCTGGGAGAGCCAGACTAGGCATCATGTTATTTTAAAAGCTCTTTAGGTGACTCCAGTACACAGAAAAGTCTCTGACCACTGTTTCACACAAATTTGGTGGGTAGCTATTACATGTCCTGCCAATGCACATTATCATTTTACTGTTTCCTTTGCCTGAAACACCTGAGGGGGCCCTAAAGATTTGAGCAAGGAAGTGTTATGAAGGACTCTGCAGGACAACAGTTTGGGGTTTTGAATCCTAGTTCCAACATTTCCTAGCCTGTGACCCTAGGAAATTCTGAGTTTCCTCATATATAAAAGTGACTGACAGCACCTTCCTCATAGATCTGAAGTACGGATTAAATGAGATAATTCATGTAAAGTGTTCTGCTTTCAGGGCTGGAATCATAAGAGTACCATTAAATACCGGCATTGATAATAAAACCCTCTATTTAGAAAAGTGACTCTTAGAACAATAAGAGAAATGAACTGAAGTATTGAAGATGGATGCACTGCAGAAGTATTAGGAGCCACAGTAACCAAACCTAAACTAAGGAAAAGAGAGCCGGATGAATGAAATTTATTACAGAAACAAAATTAAAAGAATCTGATAATATACTGGAAATGGAGTAATAAAGTAGGAAAATTTTAAGTAGCTATTTGGGTTTTTTTTTTTTACAATCTTTTTTATTGTGGTAAAATACACATAACAGAAAAGTTATTAACCATTTTTAGGTATACAGTTCAGTGATATTAAATACAATCATAATGTTGTACAATCATCACCACCACCCATCTCCATAACTCTTTTCATCTTGTAAAACTGAAACGCTACACCCATTAAACAATGACATATTTAACGTTATTAAATAATAACATATAGCTATTTGCTTTGAGCCAGTGTAGCTAGGAAGAGAATACTACTACTATGAAACGTGGGTTAACACCTGAAAGAGGAACAGGTTTGTGAGAAATGAGGCATTCACTTTTAGATGCCTGTCTCTGAGGAAATACCAGAATATTTCGTGAAGATGTCTAGCAGGTAGCTAACAAATGAAAGTGGAGCTCGGGAAAGAAGGCATGTTGTTTCAGCTTATGCAAAATCTCTACATTCTAAAATCATTCTTCCTGACCATTTTGTTCTCTCTTCTTCCACTTCTACTTCCCCACTTACGATGAATCTTCTACTCAGTCTTTGGATTTGTTAAGATACTTAAGTCAGAGATCTCAAAATGGCAGCCTCTGTCACGTTGTCTGACCCAAAGAACATTTTGAAAATTTTCTGAATTAGCTGTCAACATTAAAAAATCATGAAATTTCACATACATTTCAACTTTAAGCTTGAAAATTGAAAATATCTAAGGAAAAAAGTGAGACCGTGTTCCCACATGGAAACAAAAATCTGAAGCCAAAGAGAGCAGTTGACAATTTTAAGCAGGGAAGGAGACTGGCTGGTCTCTGCAGACTTTTGAAAGTGTGACCTTTTAGCACCAACCTCTTCTTCTTTTTAGACTCAGAGTCCATCAGTCACCTCCTAGCCTCACCTACCTCCCTACCCATCCAGAACCCCAAAGGCAAGTTAGTTTTGTTTTTGAACCATATGTATTCTCATCATACAAAAATTTAGCCAGGCACCAGGCACAGAGTTGGAGAAATAAAGTTGAAATGAATGCTTTCTCTGCACTCTGTTTATCCTGGTCAGCCTCATCTCCAGCCACACTCGCATTCTCTCAATTCTATGAGCCAGACATGCTTTCTCCACTTCAGGCCTGGAAGAAACAGCACATGCTATTCTTTCTGTCCACAAAGCTAAGCTCAAACTCCCTTCTATAATCATCCTTCACATATAAGATGACATTTCTCAGAAAGACCTTCCCAGATTCCCTTTAGTAGCTTAAAATGTTCCCCTTTCTCACAGAGCTCTTTCCCTTTCTTCCCTGTAGTGAATAGACTTGTACTTTCTTCATGTCTATCTCTTGTTCACCACTTTTCAGCATCCAGTCAAGCTAATGAAGCACTTTCATAAAACTTTCCGTAAGGCTCCTAAGCACGTGTTCATCCAATATGCCCACCCCGCCAGCTTCCCCACCCTTCAGTTCACTTCTTGCACTGCTGCTTCCAGGGCAGAAAGACAGGCTACTGAAAACCCTCTCCTTAAACTTCACATGGTTTTAAGCAGGAGGTGACAGGCTCAAATTCGCTATTTTAAAAGATTATGCTGACTACAGGATGTGAAATAAAGGAGAAAGGAGTGGATGCGGGAGTCCAGTTAGATTATTTCAGTATACCACTATTCCAGTTCTAGAAGAACTTGGATCCTATACGACTAACTGTGGTTTCTCAGTTACCATGTTTCAATGGTACTTTCCACACGGCGTATCACCGCAAAACCTGAGGACCACCTGCCCTCCAAGAACTCGGTTCAGTAAGGTTCTCTCCTACCCACTGACAGATCCCGAGCCCCTAAATTCCCTCGGACTGTGCCAGGTGAGTCCTGGGGCCACACTCGGCGCAGCCAAGCCCGTCCTACCCGAGATCGCACACTGGCCGCTCCGGGGTCAATGGTTCTTTGGAGGACCAAGTCAAGAGAGTAGCTAAGGGGAGGCGAGTAGCTAAGGAGAAAGGAGGGAAAAGAGGGAGAAACCCTGAAATGCGACGCCGGACCAGGGAATCGAGAACAAGGAACAGGGAACAAGGTTTACCAAAACGAATCTTCGAACACTCCCACTACAGCTTCCCTCAGCGCCTCAACTACCGGCTTACACGAGCCACGCCACTTGTGCGACAAAGAAAACGCCTTAAGCCTGCGACCAGCTTTGGAACCCACCCACCACTTTTAACCATGCCGGCCAATCAGCACAGTAAGGCCTCCAATCAAGACAGTCACACCCCGACTGGCCAATGAAATTGAAGGTTCTCCCTTCCATACTCAGCTCTGGTTGGTCTACCACCCCGGAACAGGCGTTAACTCCAGGCTGTAGCAAGATGGCGTCCCTGGATCGGGTAAAGGTACTGGTATTGGGAGACTCAGGTGAGCGGTTTAATCCACCTTTTGGGGCTCCCGACACTTTTGAGTTATCCGATAACCCTCTTCCTTCATTACTTCTCCGTTCCAGCAACGATCTGGCTCCGGCCGTGGCTGAAAGCCCTCTCAAGGTCTAAAAACTACACTTCCCAGAGGACTTTGCTCTATTTGACGAAAGTGGCGTTGCGCGGGTCGGGGGAGCGGAGCCCTGGCCTTTCTCCGCCTTCGCAGCTTTCAATGTACGGTCTCCCTGGAGACCGCAGCCTAGCTTGTATTGTCAGTTCCTTTGTTTTAAAAGATGTGCAGACGTTGCGTATTGTATGGGGCGCTGTGAAGTTGGGATAGTGCCTTCGAGAGATTTTGTTCATTACGGAATTCAAACATGCACTAAGAAGAATGACACTGTTCCAAATGCTTTACATATATTAACTCATTTAACCTGATAGCAGCCCTGTTAACCCCATTTTACAGATGAGAAAAGTGAAGAGGAGAGAGGTAAATGACAGAACCTGCCCACGCATTTAAACACTAAGCCCTATTATGAAATGAAATATTGGGTGGTAGTCCTGTTTTACTCTCAACTGGGTTTCTTGATTTCTTTGTTCTCTGCAATCCTAATTGAAAACCTATTATGTGCTAGGTTGTAAGAAATATAACAATTAAGATAAAGCCATATTGTGAAACAGCTGGGATTTAATGCTGAGCTCAATTTAATCCTAGTGTTAAAATTCTTCTTTTGACACCTTGGACTTTTGAGAACTAAAATTGAAGTCTGCATTTCCCCCTCCCACCTATCTACCCTCCTCTTTTTTGCCATAACTTCCACTTCTGTGCTCTTTAAGAACTTGGAATGATTGCTAACCTTGCATTTCTTTGATGTGCTTTTCTGGAGTTGACCTATGAATGTGTGCTGTGAGCAAAGACGTACCAGATGCTTGGAGGTGGAGAGAATATACCCCAAACAGCTTGAAAACTAGCCTTACAGACTCTGTACAATTGTGGTGGAGAGGAGGAGGTTAAGAACGTTTCCACATTGCCTGAAGATTATTTGCATTGCAAAATATTTTATAGATAGCATTATTTAATAGTCCCTTAAGAAATTTGCATTTTGAAATTCTATGAATATAATCCAATTTGTCAACTCCAGTTCTTTAGCTTGAAGTGGTGCTGAAATTAATTTAATGAAGTCACTCGGTTTTATATAAATGAATAAAGTAATGATGGTCTGATGGGACTTGGCAAGAGTATTGCCAGGTAGAGTTTGAGACTGGAATCTAGAGCTAACATGGTTCGTGATACCTGAAGTAGGTGTTCTGTCTCATTTTTAGTTCGCTTTTCTATTGCATCTAACAAGCCCTTAATGTTACATATTGTTGGAACTAGTTGACTTCTTTCTTTTTCACAAAAATACTTAAGTACGTGCTGCACAGCAGGTACTTACTACTTACATAGTAAGTGCTGAAGCTATAACTGTGGAATCAAAGCATTACATAACAGGGTTGAATTGGCTGCTGCATTAAATGTGGAAAAGTGATCAGGCAATTAGTAAGCTTTTCTTTTTCCTTATAGTTTAATTGTAAAACAGAAGACATGTAATGCGCACCTGGTTGCTCTTGTCACACATTCACGGGTGTTAGGCTAAGTGTGCAGTTATTGCCTTTTTATCTCTTCCCTTTTAACATTGATTTATTGACAGGTAAGGATAGAGTTTTTCTACTTCATCTCCCTTTGTATTCAAACTTCAAAGTTTACTTTTGAATAAAGGCTAATTTCCCCTGTGAAATTTTGAGGATTTCACAAATATATAAAAGAATGACTTGAAATTTAGAGATTTGTTTTGTATCTCCTAGAGGTATTTGATAATTTAGTAAGGAATCCTGAAAGTCTCACTAATACACACATACTTTTTTCCTCTTTGTTCTTTCAGAGATAAGGAATGAGCTTAACACATTACCAACAACTATATTTGGAGCTGGTATTTATTTAATTATATTGGACTTTTCCCCCCAAGCAAATTAAGTACATTCTTTTGCTCTAATTTGGTTGTAATGGTGAAAACATAGTTGGTACCTCCCAAAATTCTTAAAGAAATGAACAGTTAGCCAATTTTCCTGGCACTTCCTGTTCTTACTGTTGACAGTCAATCCAGTGTTAGTCAATTCTTACCACCCAAAGCAGTTAATTCATAGAGAACTATACAGTATTACTGCATAGATATGTTTACTAACACAGTTATGCTTAACTGGAAGTTCAGGCCTTGCATTAGGCTAAGTTCTTAGATACATGCCTCCAACATGAACAGCCCACATGCAAATGCAGAAATCAACAGTGTCTCCTAAAGGTCACAGATATTAGATGCAGTGCAGTAGACACAAAGAGCCAAATTTGAATACTCAAAAATCTTTTTTTTTTTAAGATTTTATTATTTATTTGACAGAGAGACAGCCAGTGAGAGAGGGAACGTAAGCAGGGGGAGTGGGAGAGGAAGAAGCAGGCTCCCAGCGGAGGAGCCCGACGTGGGGCTCCATCCCAGAACGCCGGGATCACGCCCTGAGCCGAATGCAGACGCTTAACGACTGAGCCACCCAGGCTCCCCTGAATACTCAAAAATCTTAAATGTCTGTATTGGAAAAAATAAAAATTAAAGGGAAACCTGGGAAAATACTGGATTCAGTTACATGAGACAGCTAATAATAGAGAGAGGTTATGTAAATTGATAACACTAAAAGCCATTAGATAAATGGGCAGAGAACAGCAACAGATAATTAGTAAGAGAGGAAAGACAATTGTTTAACAAAGATAATTGTTTTACTAGAAGGTAAAGAAATGCAGACTAAAGCAAGATGTCACTTTTTTCTTTTATCAAGTTAATATAGATGAAAAAGCAGCTACATATGTACTGTTGAGGTGCAACAGGACCTGCAGACTTATATGTATGGCCAGTAACAGAGTAACCAGATGAAAGTTGTCAACTTATATCAAGAACTTGAAATGTTCATTTCCTTTTACATACTGATTTTACTTCTGGGAAGGTATACTAAGGAAATAATTTTAATTTGAAACAAAAATTTGAACAGTCCTCTCTTAACATAGTGAAAAATTCAAAACACCTGGAATGCCTAATAATAAGAGGGAGTGGTTAAGTAAATTGTTGTCTACTCTCTGAATTACTGTGGGGACATTAAAAATGTTTATGAAGATTCTTTAATAACACGGAAAATTTTAGCCACTAAATAAATACGAATTCAAGCCTTGTTCTGAATACTGGAGATAAAAACAATGAGCAAAACCCAGTCCCAGCCCTCAAAGAACTTAAACAGAGTGAATAAAACCTATAAACAAAGAAGTGTAATAATGTATTTTCAGTGCTTTGTAGAAAAATGTACAGGGTACAGTGGAGACCCAGAGGATGGTGGATAGTGTCCTTAGTTCTATTCTCTATGGAATTTTGAATTTTGAACTAGAAAGATGCTGTGTTTTGAAAGATTAATTCACAAGGCCGATGGGGAAGGGGAAATGACGGGGGAGGATAGGAAGGATATTCCAGACAGAACCAGCTGTGCAAGCAAAGGTGTATATCGTCTTGTTTTTAAGTTCACCATGTACATATTCACAGTAACAACTTGCTTTTAGAGAAACCTTGCTTATGGTATTTAATAAACTTACATGTTGCTCATAGGCTCTTTAGGCAATTTTTCCTTTTTAAAAAAATTCTTCCCAGATTGTCCCTAAATACAACTTTTTATAATAAACATAACTGATAGGTTCATACACAGTAATGCACACAAAGAGGCGGTCCAAAATTTTGATACAAATAGTGTCTCATAAAGAATCTCCAACTATGCTTGTTATAATGGCATCCCAAAATGCTGTTAATTGAGTGAGTGACTCTACATACAGGTATACAGAAGAACTCATTCGCTTTCCTCTTCATACAGATGTCCTAATGCTAGTTCTGGCATTAATAAAAACATTACCTTGAGCCCAAGGGACCTACAAGAAAATGAAGGGCTGCCTTCGAAGAGGGAATAGAGTATTTCTTTTTCCAAAGGGTTAAGTCTGAGCCAAGTTGTTGGCTGCCTTTTAAAAAATCACTATATGGGAGAACTAGAGTGTCTAAATATGGAATTGTGAAATGGTAAATCCCTGTCACTAACAGTATTCAAGGACAATTTGATAGAACCACTGTCTTTAACCATCTTCTCTTTATCATTAAAGCTTATTAAATGGTTGGTATAGTGTGACCACCCTTTAAACAACTATACTTTACATATCATTATTACTGGCATATGCTCAGACTTACTTTTGTCATAGTAAATATTTCAGGATATCTCTTATATGACCAGAGTTCTTATATCTTTTACAGGTGTTGGGAAATCTTCACTGGTTCATCTTCTGTGTCAAAATCAAGTACTGGGAAATCCATCATGGACTGTGGGCTGCTCAGTAGATGTCAGAGTATGTATTTCTGATATTTTAGTTTTTCTGTAGTCATATTAAAGATAAGTCCTTCAAACTACATGATCAAATTACAGTACTGTAGTCAAAAGTAATAATAATAGCTGGGCTTTATTAACCACCTACTCCGTGCTAGATACTATGCCAAATGCCTTACATGTCTTTTCTAACTTAATCTTTTTAAACTGTGAGGTATAACTGCAGAAACTAAGGCATAGAGAAATAAAGTACCTTGATCAAATTGACTCAGTGCAAAAAAAGCAAAGTCAAGATTTGATCCTAAATAGTCTTAATCTAGTCTACAGCCATACCATCCTGAATGGACCTGATTTTGTCTAAATAGTCTTAATCCAGAGAGTTCAGTTTTAATTACTGTGCTATATATCTAGATTTCACTTAACATGATCCATAAATAATTCTATCTAATCCTTTGGCACTAAGACAGACAACTTTTGGCTAGAAGTATATGTAAAGGGGGCAAAAGCTTCTGGAGCCTTAGGTCTAGGTCTTCTGTGCCAGCTCACATTTAGGAAACTCTGGTGTGGTTTCCAACAAATTAACTGTCTTCCCAGATACTGTTGGTCTTTGCTAATCCCAGCTAGTCCTGTCCAAATGTCATACATCTCTCCATTGAGTTAAGAAATAAATAGGAAAGGAGTGGTAATTAGCTCGATTGACAATTATTTTCTTTTAGTTCTTTGAAGCTGTTGTTCCACAGACTGTGACTTACATTGCTGCTGATTGGAACTCTTTTGTCAGCCTAATTGTTATTCCTTTTGAAGGTAATTTCTTCTCTCTAGCTGCTTTTAAAAGATTTTTTTTGATGTTCTGTAGTTTTACTAATATATGTCTAGGTATGGGTTCGTTTTTAGTCATCCTGTCAGAAGGTTGTGCCTCTCACAACTGTCTTCATTTTTCAGAATTTTGAGCCATTATCTGTTGTCTTCCCTCATTTCCTCTATCCCCTCCTTTGTACTTCTGTTAGATTTTTGTCCTCTGTATCTTTTAATTGTACTTACATGTTTTCTGTTCTTTATTTCTTCTTTGTGTATTTTGGATCATGTACTCCTATCTGCCTTCCAGTTAATTAAGAATCTTCTTCAGCTATGTCTAATCTGCTCTTTAATATATCCTCTAAGTTTTTCATCTTTGTAACTGTAATTTTTTTTTCCTAAAGATTTTTGTTTATTTATTCGACAGAGATAGAGACAGCCAGCGAGAGAGGGAACACAAGCAGGGGGAGTGGGAGAGGAAGAAGCAGGCTCACAGCGGAGGAGCCTGATGTGGGGCTCGAACCCATAACGCTGGGATCACGCCCTGAGCCGAAGGCAGACGCTTAACCGCTGTGCCACCCAGGCGCCCCTGTAACTGTAATTTCTTATTTCTAGATACTCCTTTGGTTCTTTTTCAAATGTCAAAATTTTTCACAATATCCTAATCATTCATTATGGCTTTACTTTTTATTTTAATCATTTCAACATACTATTTTATGATTTCTTTTGGATTGTTTTATTTTTTTTCTAAATGGGTGGTTGATATTCTAACTTGCTGTGTATGCTGACTATACTTAATGGAAATGTATCTCTTTGTATGGTTTGTAATTCTTTGAAGATGATCACATCTTAAGCAGGATTTTTTTTTCTCCTTCTCTGTGGAAGTTCTGTATGCTGTGTCGTGAAAGTATGGTACCTTTTCACTTCTGTTGCTTCCAGAACCCTAGGGATTTCAATGTACTTGAAATTTCAAAGCTAGGAGTTTCCATGCCATCTAGATAATGTATACTCTCCAAATATTTGATTACAGTACAGGCCTGTGGTTTCCATTTTTTTGTGGACCCTTTATCTATTATGTGCAACTCTACCGAGGGTCCCTGACAGAAAGTTTTTCCTGCTTTCCTGAGCCAGTGGATAGTTTTTCCTACTCTGTTTCACTGACAGGGCCAGATTTCATGAAGGGAACTATAGTCTTTGTCACTCATCTATGTATATTCTTGCCTTAAAAGCCAGAAAACATCTCTATTCCTGGATGGGCACTAAAACTCCAGGGACTGGCCCCTGAAGCTATCTCTGAATCTGGGTCAGTTCCCATTTCTCACTCTGATTTTAAGTTCTTCATTTCTGGCACCTAAAGGATTTCCTTCTCTTTTTTTCAAGCTTATCTTCTTTATTTTTTAAAAACATTTTTATGGCATTTCTGTGAATTTGAAGTCAGAATGCCTGTGAATGTCTATGTTATCTCAGCCTGCCACATTCCCAAATGCTCAGCTGTAGAGGAAAACAAATACTAGATAATAAGTCCAGTTGGCAACTTGTCAATAGCAAGTTCTGGACAGAATTTCCTTATGGACTTTTCTAAATCCCTTTCTGTGAGAGAGCATAACATATTGAAAAGAAGAGAGACATGAAAAGACATTTCTTCAAAGAAGACATACAAATGGCCAACAGACCCTTGAAAAATGCTCAACATCACTCAGCATCAGGGAAATCCAAGTCAAAACCATAGTGAGATACCACCTCTCACCAGTCAGAATGGCTAAAATTAACAACTCGGGAAACAACAAATGTTGGCGAGGATGCGGAGAAAGGGGAACCCTCTTACACTGTTGGTGGGAATGCAAGCTGATGCAGCCACTCTGGTAAGCAGTGTGGAGGTTCCTCAAAGAGTTAAGAATAGAGCTACCCTGCAACCCAGCAATTGCACTACTAGGTATTTATCCAAAGGATACAAACATAGTGATTCAAAGGGACACATGCACCCCAGTATTTATAGTAGCAATGTCCACAATACCCAGAATATGAAAAGAGCCCAGATGTCCATCGACACATGAATGAATAAAGAAGATGTGGTATATATACAATGGAATACTACTCGGCCATCAAAACGAATGAAAATCTTGCCATTTGCAATGACATGAATGGAACTGGAGAGTATCATGCTAAGTGAAATAAGTCAGTCAGGGAAAGACAAATACCATACGATTTCACTCATATGTGGAATTTAAGAAACAAAACAGATGAACATAGGGGAAGGGAAGGAAAAATAAGATGAAAAGAGAGAGGGATACAAACCATAAGAGACTCATAACTTTAGGAAACAAACTGAGGTTGCTGAAAGGGAGGTGGGTCGGGACAAGGGGTAATTGGGTGATGGGCATTAGGGAGGGCACTTAATGTAATGAGCACTGGGTGTTCTATGCAATTGATGAATCACTAAATTCTACCCCAGTAACTAATAATACAGTTTATGTTAACTAAATTGAATTTAAGTAAAGAATTAAAAAAAAAAAGAAACTTAGAGTTAAGCTCTCACTTCCTGGGTCAGTTCCCATATTGCCTTTTGCTTCCTCAAGAGTGACCTTAGGCTAAACAGTTTACTTCTCTGAGCCTTAGTATATCTTCTATAGAATAGAGGTAAAAAATATCTGCTTTAGCTAGCCTACAGGTTTGTAGGTGATGTTACACTGTGACTGATTTTACCAGAATGAGTGTGGCGCTAATTTGACTCCTATAAAGCCAGGCTGGCCTGAATTGCGTTATTGTTAAAGAATGGAGTATATGGAGGTAAAAGTTACCTTGCGTTTATTACTCTTCACTGTATCTTGGGCTGGTTGGTCTGTCTTCCATCTTTGAGAAGAATGCATTTCTTTTCTTTTTTTCTTCTGATGTAAAGTTCGATGATTTATTAGTTGCGTATAACACCCAGTGCACCATGCAATGCATGCCCTCCTTACTACCCATCACCAGTCTATCCCATTCCCCCACCCTCCTCCCCTCTGAAGCCCTCAGTTTGTTTCTCAGAGTCCATAGTCTCTCATGCTTCATTCCCCCTTCTTATTACCCCCCTTTCTTTATCCCTTTCTTCCCCTACCGATCTTCCTAGTTCTTATGTTCCGTAGATGAGAGAAATCATATGATAATTGTCTTTCTCTGCCTGACTTATTTCACTTAGCATTATCTCCTCCAGTGCTGTCCATGTTGCAGTAAATGTTGAGAAATCGTTCTCTCCGATAGCTGAGAGAAGATGCATTTCTTGAATGACAACATAAGTAAAAGGCACTTTTAAGTGATAATCTTAAGGAAAGTTGCCATAGACATGTAAATAGTTTTGACTATTGCTATAATAAAGTGAACAGTTCTCTCCTCCAGCAGGAATGATTAAATCTTGTACAACCATTACCTAAATAGCTTGGAAGAACACTTTATTCTGTAGCAGTTTCAAATTGCAGTTACAGCTTCTGTGTTATTAAAACCTGAGAGAGTATCTCCAGAATGCTTGTAGATCCATGAATACACCCTCTTCAGAACTCTTAGAATCAATTGCCCCATTAGCTCATTTCACATCTAAGAGCCAACTAAAAATAGAGATGATAAAGGTGATAATGTAATTGTTTAATTTCAAGTACTGGGTGAAACTAATGAGCTTAATGTATGTACTCAGTAATTACTAACATTTTGGATTTAGTATGCAGTAGAGAGGTGTTCATACTGAATTGAAGGGAAAAGAAAGAAAAGTTTTATTGTGCAGTATTCTTCATTGATTACTATCTTCCAGTTTTGTTACCCCAAGTCTAATGGAACTAATATAAATGCATGGCTACTCTTAATTATGAAAACAAGACTTATAGAATCTAATCTTTGCACAAATTATAAATAAGGAAATTGACTTGTCATTTCTAGTTTACTTTAATGGGATTTTAACTTTCTAATTTACACATTGCATACAATCAATATTTATTGACTTCCTCTTTGGGCAGCATAATAATGTGCAAGTACTGGGGAGAAATTAAAAAAGAAAAGACAATCTCTATCCTCGCTAAGAATGTGAAGTAGGATCTAGTAGGGGGATAAGGTTTATATATATGAATGATTTTAGAAATAATAATGTGAATGATGGCTAATATTTCTTAGTATTTGCTTTGGCTAGGCACCCATTTTACATACTAATTCATGTAATTCTCACAACAGCCCTTCAAGGGAGGTATTGTTATTGCCCCTATTTGATACATGAAGCAGTGGAGGTACGGAGGTGTTAAACGTCTTGTTCAAGGTCACATTGCTAAGTTAATTCCGAGATAACGTATGATTTTTGGTGCTATTGTAAATAGAATGGATTCCCTAATTTCTCTTTCTTCAGTCTCATTGTTCGTGTATAGAAATGCAACTGATTTCTGAGCATTGATTTTGTATCCCGCCACATTACTGAATTGTTCTATAACTTCTAGTAGTTTGGGGTGGATTCTTTTGGGTTTTCCATATAGAGTATCGTGTCATCTGCGAAGAGAGACAGTTTGACTTCTTCTTTGCCGATTTGGATACCTTTTATCCCTTTTTGTTGTCTGATTGCTGTTGCAAGGACTTCTAGTACTATGTTGAATAATAATGGCGAGAGTGGGCATCCTTGTCGTGTTCCTGATCTTAAGGGAAAGGCTTCCAGCTCTTCCCCATTGAAAATGGTATTTGCTGTAGGCTTTTCATAGATGTACCCTCTATCCTTACACCCTGAAGTGTTTTAATCAGGAAAGGATGCTGTATTTTGTCAAATGCTTTTTCTGCATCTATTGAGAGGATCATATGGTTCTTGACTCTTCTCTTGTTGATATGATCTATCACACTGATCGATTTGCGAATGTTGAACCACCCTTGCATCCCAGGGGTGAATCCCACTTGGTCATGATGGATAATCCTTTTAATGTACTGTTGGATTCTATTAGCAAGGATCTTGTTGAGGATTTTGGCATCCATATTCATTAGAGAAATCGGTCTGTAATTCTCCTTTTTGAGGGGGTCTTTGCCTGGTTTGGGGATCAAGGTAATATTAGCCTNTGGGGATCCAGGTAACACTGGCCTCACAGAATGAGTTTGGTAGTTTTCCTTCTGTTTCTATTTTTTGAAACAGCTTCAGGAGAATAGGTATTATTTCTTCTTTGAATGTTTGGTAGAATTCCCCAGGAAAACCGTCTGGGCCTGGAGTTTTATTATTTGGAAGGTTGTTTATCACTGCTTCAATCTCTTCATAAGTAATTGGTCTGTTTAAATAATCAATTTCTTCCTGTCTCAGTCTTGGTAGTTTATAGGTTTCCAGGAAGGCATCCATTTCTTCCAGGTTGTTTATTTATTGGCATAAAGCTGTTGGTAAAAGTTTCTAATGATCCTTCCTATTTCATTGGTGTTGCTTGTGACCTCTCCCCTTTCATTCATAATTTTATTAATTTGGGTCCTTTCTCTTCTTTTGAATAAGTCTGGCCAGTGGCTTATCGATCTTATTTATTCTTTCAAAGAACCAGCTTCTAGTTCTGTTGATTGGCTCTACTGTGCTCCTGATTTCTAATTCATTGATCTCTGCTCTAATCTTGATCACCTGCCTTCTCATGCGTGGGTTAGGCCTGTTCTTCTGTTCCAGCTCCAGCTTCTTGAGGTGAGAATATAAAAACTGCATTTTAGATTTTTCTGTTCTTTTGAGTGAGGCTTGGATGGCTATGTATTTTCCCCTTAGGACTGCCTTTGCAGTGTCCCATAGGTTTTGGACCGTTGTATTTTCATTCTCATTGGTCTCCATAAATTGTTTAAATTGATTTTTAATTTCCTGGTTTATACAATTATCATATGGTTTCACTCATTTATGGAACATAAGAAGTAGGAAGATTGGTAGGAGAAGAAAGGGAAGAAGAAAGTGGGGGGTAAACAGAAGGGGGAGTGAGCCATGAGAGACTATGGACTCTGGGAAACAAACTGAGGGCTTCAGAGGGGAGGGGGATGGGGGAATGGGATAGGCTGGTGATGGTGTTAAGGAGGGCACATATTGCATGGTGCACTGGGTGTTATACTCAAGTAATGAATCATGGAACTTTACATCAAAAAATAGGGATGTACTGTATGGTGACTAACATAATATAATAAAAAAATATTATTTTAAAAAAAAAGGTCACATTGCTAGTAAGTGATAGGGTTGGAATTCAGACCCAGGCAATCTGGTTCAAGAGCCTGTGCTCTTGATCACTGCTCTGTCCTGCCTCTTGTTCCAGAATGGTATTAAGAAAAAAGTATTCTACTGTTGTTACATACAGTAACCACTAGACTAATGTGGCAATTTAAATTAACTGAAATGAAAAATTTAGTTCCTCAGTTGAACTAACCACATTTGAACTGTGCAACAGTCACATGTTGCCAGTGATTACTCTGCTGGACATTTCTATCATTACAGAAGGTTCTGAGACAGCACTGATAGAGAATATAAGTGTTACAGCAGTTCAAGACAAAAAGTGAGGTGCTTACAAAGAATGGAAAATTATATTGGGTATTAATGACTGACTGGACTATTCCTCAAGAATGGGGATATATATTATAGGTAAAGGAGAAGTAAATGATAATAAATTCAGCTCTGGATATGATAAAGGGAGAGATCTGTGAGCTATCCAGCTGAAACTGTCCAGAAGGCATTCAGAGATGAGGTGGGGAAGCTCAAGAGAGAATTCTGAGTTGGAATCATTATGGAAATAATCCCAGTCCGTGAGTGTTGATGAGTTTTTCCAAAAAGCAAATTTAGAAAGAGAAGAGGCGAAGGAAAACCTTGGGGTGTATTTGGAGAGTTGCAGATGAGAAGAGAGGACAGAGAAATATTGTTCAAAGAGGTAAGAGGATAGCCAAGATGATGAAATACCACAAGAGCAAAGGAGATGAGAATTTCATGAAGGAGGGATTGAGTTTTGATAATGGAATGCTGTAGACATATAAGAACTGAGAGAGAAAAAAAATTGATGGTGCTGAAGTCATTGCTGACCTTTGAAAGTGTGATGGAATGTTAGTGGCAAAAACCAAATGATGTGAGTAGGCAGAGAGGAAATAGGGACAGGTTTAAATCAATCTTGCACAAAGTTTAGAGGTTAAATAAAGGAGTCAGTGGGTACAGAATACAAGGGTAAAGTGACCTTTAAAAAAAATAGGGGACATGAGTTTGGCTAAAGGCAAAAATAAGATTACTGGAAAGGAAGAGGCAATTAGCAGTAACCTTTATATTACTCGTTTATTTGTTCGTTTAGTACATATATTGCCTACCTCCTAGGTATCAGGCACTGCAAGGAATTGGAAGTACAGCAGCAAATTAGACGAGTTCAATTCCTAGTCCCCTAGTACACTCCTAGTTGCTCTTTTCTATCCTTGTCTCTTTTCTGCCAACTCTCTCCTAAGACTTCCTGCCTCTCTGCCTCTCTTGAGTAACTCTGCAGGCATACCTACTAAACCACACTGTCAGAGAGCCTCTACAGCATCCAGTGTTCTTTCTTGGTGTGTATCATTTTCTTTACTAAATTTCTTTCTACTTTTTACTTATTTATTTTGGGGAGGGGTACGGTATACTTTATTGATGGTACGTGACCCTTCTTTAGGGGGTCTGGGATGGAAACTATGTAGAGATCAGGAGATTCTCATTGTGTTGGGGAATGAGGTAGGACAAGGACTCCTCAGCAGCTGAGGGCCTCTCTCTTCCTATTGCTGTCACTGGTGCTGGTGGTCCAGGGAGCTCTTATTCCTTGGAGGCCATGTGGACCATAAGGTCCACCACCCGGTTGCCATAGCCATTGTCATACCAGGAAATGAGCTTGCCAAAGTGGTCATTGAGGGTAATGCCAGCCCCAGCATTGAAGGTGGAAGGGTGGGTGTCACTGTTAAAGTCACAGGAGACAGGCTGGTTCTCAGTGTAGCCCAGGATGCTCCCTGCTTCACTACCTACTTAATGTCATCATTGGCAGCTTTCTTCAGGAGGCAGGTCAGATCCATGACTGACATGTTGGGGGTGGGGACATGGAAGGCCATGCCACTGAGCTTCCCATTCAGCTCAGAGATGACCTTGCTTACAACCTTGGCGGCGCCAGTACAAGTAGGGATGATGTTCTGGGCAGCCCCTTGGTCATAATGCCACAGCTTCTCAGAGGGGCTGTCCCTGGTCTTCTGGGTAGTAGTGATGGCATGGACTGTGGTCATGAGTCCCTCCATGATGCCAGAGTTGTCATGGATGACCTTGGCCAGAGGGGCCAAGCAGGAGGCATCACTGACAAACTTGAGGGAGTTGTCATACTTCTCATGGTTCATGCCCATTACAAACATGGGGGCATCAGCAGAAGGGGCAGAGATGATAACCCTCTTGGCTCTACCCTTCAAGTGAGTCTCAGCCTTCTCCATGGTGGTGAAGACCCAGTGGACACCACAACATACTCAGTACCAGCATCACCCCATTTGATGGTGTTGGGATCTTGCTCCTAGAAGATGGAAATAGGCTTTCCATTGATGATAAATTTCCCATTCTCAGCCCTGGCTGTGCCATTGAATTTGTCATGAGTAGAATCATACTGGAGCCTGTAGAGCATGTAGTTGAGGTCAGTGAAGGAGTCACTGATGGCAACAGTATCCACTTTGCCTGAGTTAAAAGCAGCCCTGGTAGCCAGGGGCCCAATATGGCCAAATCCACTTACGCCAACGTTCACCATTGCATCTCAGGGTTGTGGCTGGCACTGCACCAGAAGATGCAGCTGTCAAATGGGGAAGAGCAGAGAGCCTCTTTCTGCTTTTTAAAAGTTGCAAATAATAAGTAAGCTCTTCAAATGAGGCAAAACCTTTTGTACTTAGTCTTGATTTAGATTCCAATAAAAAGTCAAGAGGTAAGTAAATGAGAAGTACCAGAGTGACAGGAGCATTGAGAAATATGGTTCCTTTTCCCACTTACTGATCAGCACATACTATTGCTACCCTTTGAGAAAATCCTTCCTTTTATAGCTGTCAGATCTGTAATGACTTTTAAGTATCAGATCCTTGATGACCTGATTTAAATCTAAAACACATTTCTTATCATTTGCCATTACCCTCCATCATGTTGGGCTCTTAACATAGCACCACGTTACCACTTACTACATCCAGAGCAATACTTGTTGTATGTCAGGCTTTTCCTTGGAGATCACTCACACATATAAAAGGCATAATGTCATAGCTATAACTATAAGCTACTGGTTTAAAGTTCTTAGGACTCATTCCATTTGAATTAAGTTAAGCTAAATATTGATGGAGCAAGTTGGAAAGGAAAAAGGGCACCTTCTCTTGTAAATCTGGGAGCAGCCATGAAAAGTACTGATTGGGGAAGATTGTTTTAGAGAAGAGTATAGATGAGGAGGTCAGTCTGTCTTGGGAATATAAGTAGCCAGAGGGCGCTGGCTAACAGACTTAGTACATTGCAAGGCTAAGAGGGAATGCTGCCTGGTGTATTACATGGTGGCTATTCTTGGAAGAGTCACTGTACAGTCTTTGAGGTGGGCAAAATTAGACATTTGAAATAATTTTAGAGAAAAAAAGTGATGTATTGCATTGGTTGCCAAACTTAATTATGTATCACAATCATCTAGGGAGCTTTCTCTAAAAATACAGATTTTTGAGTCTCACCCCAGAAGCTTCAGGAATGGTCTAAGAATCTGTAACTTCTTTATTTAAGAAATCAAAACTGCAACTTGAATATGTCTTTTTTTTTTAAAGTATTGGTTCCGATTTAGTTTGTTCTCAGAACTGTACTTGAGAAGCACTGGAATTCAGTAAGATAATAAATTCAATGTAATAAAATCTTGGAGGATTAAATTTCCTGAATTTATTCATTGGTTTGAACAAACATATCCAAGAATCTAGTATGTGCTCGGTATTATGTTATTTCCTAGGTCTACCAATACAAATAATGCATGGCCCCCTCCCCTTATGCTTACAAGTTAATAGAATATACATCGGCAGATAAATAAGACAATGTGGTTAGTGAAATGATGAATGGATATTAACCTCTTATCAGGGTGTTATGGGAGCACATAGTAGTACCTAACTGGCTCTGGTTGATTTGGGGCAGGAAAGAGAGGTAGAATCAAGAAAGCTTCACTAAAGTGGCTGAACTTTTCAGGAACAGATAACTGACTCCTTATAATACCTTGCATTAATCATTTCAGTGGCTTTACTTAGAAATCTTTATAAAATATGTATTTCCCTGCTTTTTCAAACAAAACTCATATAGTAACTTTTTTATTGATGACTTAGCATGATCACATCTTATCATTTTGCCATAGAGCAAAATAGTGATCCCTTTTATTACAGTATACAGGAGTAACTTTCATTATCCACAAGGGCCCCAACTGATATGATTTTGCTATTCTCATTTTTCTGTCCTATCCTCATTGTTGTCAGTCTAATAATTGTCTTCTCTTGTCAGTGTGGCTGTCTGTAGAGTATCTTACTTAAATTTTTCATTAGACAAAAATATTTGGACAAAAAAAATTGCGAATGAGTAAAAAGTGTGAGCATTCTGTTGAATATAATGTGTGAGTTTTAGTACATTTTCTAACATCTATTTTAACTACTCAGCTATCTTGTTTTTTATTACTTTGAAGCCATTAAGTAAGTACATACAGTACAACTTCATTTTATAGGTAAAGAAACTGAGGATAAAACATATCAGGTATAATCAGCGGCAATCCAAGTATAGTCTAGGCCTCTTAATAACCAAAATATTTCCATTTTATAAAATTCAGCAGTTCTTAACTAGGGGTTATAGCAAAATCATTTGGAGAATTATTCAAATGCCAAGAACTAAACCCCAAAGGCCCTGATTCAGTAAGTCTGGCTTATGTATTTCTTTTGTTTTCTTTAAGGACTTTTTTCTCTTCTTTTTTCATCTTTATTGAGGTATAGTTGACAAATAAAATTATAAGGTATTTTAAAGTATATATTGTGATGATTTGATATAAATCGTGAAAAGATTCCTCTCATCCATATAATTAATGCATCTATCCCTTCACATTTATTTTTATTTATTTATTGGGAACATTTAAGTTCTACTGTCTTAGCATATTTCAAGTATACAGTACAAAGTTATTGATTGTAGTTACCATGTTATGAAATAGATCCCAAGACCTATTCATCTTATAGCTGAACGTGTGTTCCTTTTTACCAACTTTTACCTGTCCCCATTAGTTTGACTTTTTATTTAGATTCTACATGTAAGTGGTACCACGTACTATTTGTCTTTGTCTGGCTTTTTTTACTTAGCATAATTCCCTTGAGGCCCATCCATGTGTTTGCAAACAGGAGGATTTCCTTTTCTTATGGCCAAATAATATTCCTGTGTCTGTGTCTGTGTGCACACTTGCATGCGTACACCATATCTTTATCATACATCCATTGATTGACAGACATTTATTGTTTTCATATCTTGGATATTGTGCAGTGAACTGAGAGTACAGATAATTTTTCAATATCCTGTTTTCATTCCTTTTGGATAAATCCCCAGAAGTGGGATTGCTGGATTGTATGGTAGTTTTATTTTTAATTTTTCGAGGAACCTCCATATTGTTTTCCATACTGGCTATACCAATTTACATTCCTACCAGCAGTGCACAAAGGCTTTTTTTTTTTCTCCCCATCTTTGCCGACACTTGCTACCCCTTGTCTTTTTTTTTTTTAAAGATTTTATTTTTGTATGTATTTATATATTTATTTGAGAGCGAGAGAGAGAGCGCACATGACAGAGCACAAGCGGCGGAGAGGGAAAAATAGGCTGACCATCGAGCAGGGAGACCGATGTGGGGCTTGATCCCAGAACCCTGCGATCATAACCTGAGCCAAAGGCAGCTGCTTAACCTACTGCGCCACCCAGGAGCCCCTCTTGTCTTTTTTTTTTTTTTAAGATTTATTAATTTTTGGTGGGGGGGAGCGAGAGCATGGGCAGGGGGAGGGGCAGAGTGAGAGAATCTTTCAAGCAGACTCTCCACTGAGCAAGGAGCTCAGTGCAGGGCCTGATCCCATAACCCGTGATATCCTGACCTGAGCTGAAACCAAGAGTTGGGACACTTAACTGACTGAGCCACCCAGGTGCCCGTCTTCTCTTTTTTTATGACAGCCATTCTAAGAGGTGTAAGGTGATATTTCATTGTGGTTTTGATTTGCATTTCCCTGATTAGTGATGTTAGCATTAATTATAATTAATTAGTCCTTTTTCATGTACTTGCTGGCCATTTGTATGTCTTTTTTTGGAAAGATGTCTATTCATTTCCTTTGCTCATTTTTAAATCAGATTGGTTTTTTTGCTATTTAGTTGTGTGAGTTCTTGCATATTTTGGATATTAACCTCTATCAGATATATGATTTACAAATATTTTCTCCCAATCCCTAGATTACCTTTTCATTTTGTTGGTGGTTTCCTTTGCTGTGTAGAAGCTCTTTCATTTGATGTAGTCCCACTTGTTTATTTTTGCTTTTGTTGGCATGTATATTTAAAAAAATTCTTGGAAGATTCTGATGTACACCTCTTAACCACCATACTATAATCTGGCTCTTAGCTGTATTCTAATACATATGGTTGCCATATATCAGAATCCATTTCTGAATAGTTACATAGTACAGTCAATAAATGTCGGTAGAGTCTAGACCACGAGAGAGTTTACTCTGAGTAGGAATGTCGCTAGAGTGTTTTGAGCAGAAGGGGATATGATCTAACTTGGCATTTTAAAAGGGTCACTCTAGTTACTGTATGAAAAGCAAATGGGGAAGGGGGTGTGAAAGGGGGAGAAATGAGCAGGCAAGGCTGTAGTAGGGAGATCATTTAGGAGACGATTACATTAAATCAGGCAAAGAGATGGATAGAGGCTTTGACCTGGACATTAATAATGGAGATGGTGAGAAATGAACCAATTTTGGATATATTTTTAAGGTAAAAGCAACAGGATTTGCTGGCAAATCAGATATGTAGTATGAAAGGTGTTAAGGATCACTCTTAAATTTTTGGCCCTTTAAGTAACTAGAAGGATGGAATTGCCTTTTACTGGGAGAAAAATAGGCTTAAGGGGAAGATTGGGAAATTATTTTCGGGTATGTTAACTTTGAGATGTCTATTAGCCATCCAAATTGTAGTCTGGTGTTTATGGTAGCCTGAAGTTCAAGGGACTAGTCCAGAACGGATATAAATTTGGAATTCATCAACATAATGATGACATGTAAAATCCTAAGATTAGATGAAGTTGTCAAGGGAGCCAGTATTAATAGAGAAGAAAAGTGATCCAAGAACTAAACCTTGGGACACTCCCAACAATTAGAGGTCAGAGAGGTAAAGACAACCCAAATGGAGACTGAGAAGGATTAGCCAGTGAAATGCAAAGAAAATCAGGAGAGTGTGATAACCTGGAAGCTAAGTGAAAAAAGTAAAGGCAAAGAAGTAATTCAGTTGTATCTGATGGGAGAGTAAGATGAAAACTGTTCATTAATCACTGGATTTAACAATGTGGAAGCCATCGGTGACCTCGATAAGAAATATTTCAGTGGATGATTGGGACACAAGTGTCATAGGAGTGAATTCTAAAGAAAATATAAGGAAAAGACTTAGAGACTGTCAAGAATAGGCAACTCTCTAGAGGGCTTTTGCTGTAAAAAGGAACAGAGAAGTGGTATGATAGCTGGAAGAGGACATGAGGTCAATAGAAGGTTGTTTTAAGATTGGAAAAGTTATAGCATGTTTATATGCTGGTGGAAGTAATTCAACAAAGTGGGAAAATTTGATGATAAAAGGAAGAATTGATAGAACTACACCTTTGATAAGAAAAAGAAGATGAGATCTCATGCATAAGAAGGGGGTTTGACCATGGGGACACAGTTTATCTGTGATAGCTGGAGGGAAAGCAGATTATATGGGCACAGATCCAGGGAGGTAGATAGATATATGAAGTGCAGGTTGTAGAAATTCTATTCTGATTGCTTCTGTCTCAGGAAGCAAGGTTCTTAGCTGTTCTTAAGGATAGGGAAGAGATACTGGAAATTTGAAAAAGAAGATAAAATATGAAATAGTTATCTAGAAGAGGATAAGAGGAAATGGGCTACAAAACTGATTAAAGGACAGCTCCAAAGGTAGACTTGAATTTAAAATGAATCTAGTCAGCTTGAATGTGTTATTTTTCTGAGCTTCTCATTCAGCTAGCTGGTTACAGACATGGATTTGGAGAAAAGGTAGATATAGTCAAAGTTGGAACTTTGTCAGTTGAATATAGCGTGAGAAAGGGGCAAAGGAGTGACTAAAATGACAAATCATGGAATTTATACTTAGGAAGGAAGTGAGGATTTGGAAGTGGAAGGGGAGCTGTAAATAGTAGTAGGATTATTATGAGAGTTGGAGTATTGGAGGGAGGAAGCTTGAAAGATAGGAGGCTATCAGAGTCAGAGGTGGTATGGGAATGATATGAAGAGTCATGCAGATATGGCATGCCCAGTGCTCCTAGAATGAGGGTGCTACCAGTGTTCTTACTGACTATAATAATGACTTTGGTGGATTGATTTGTTAGGTTCATGACTACAAAGAAGGAACTCCAGAAGAGAAGACCTACTATATAGAATTATGGGATGTTGGAGGCTCTGTGGGCAGTGCCAGCAGTGTGAAAAGCACAAGAGCGGTGTTCTACAACTCTGTAAATGGTAAAGCATTTTTTATTTCTACCATATATTAATGGCCTAGGAGTATAGATGATCTGATATAGAATGCTGTGGGATGCTAGCATCTTATTTTAAGAAAGATCTAATATACTCACAACTCTTAATTTAAATCTGCATATCACATTTGAATTTGTTACTAGATTCTAACCATGTATTCAGAACATTAAATATTTTCTTTGTCTAAGTGTTTGTATTGATATTATTGTCATAAACTAAATAAATAAAATTTTATTTTGGGTACTTGGCATAAAACCTGGAACTTTCAAAACACTGTCCACTGGGAGTCCCATTTCTCCAGTCTATTGAGTATGTCCAATAGAAAAAACCATTAGGAGTCCCATAGTCTAAGCCAGATGTCACAGAAATACAGAAATTTCTTTCATCTGCCTCTTACAAAGAATCCTATTTAATTATAAAGAGCTGCCTAAGAGTGTTATTAGGAGTACAGATAGTCAAATACCTGGAGCAGACTTCCAGATGTAGGTGTGTAATAGAGGCCAAAATTGGAATTCATAGGGTGCCTACTGTGTCAAGGAACTAAACCACCAATCCTGTAATTTACCTATAGAGGGTTTTGTTGTTGTTGTTGTTTTTTAATCTTTTGCCCCTTTTTTTAGTTCATTTTTTAAATGCTTCTTTTACTGTGTAATATAATTTCAACTTGTCTCTGATTGATGTCCAAGATTTGGCACCTCCCCCTTTTGCTTCTGGTAGATGCTTAGCTCTTGATTGCACCTCATTTATACTATGTTTAGATCACACTCAGTATCAGGTAAACATTGTAATTATTCAGTACCTTCTTCATTCCTTATATTCCTCTTTCAATATCTTATCTTCCCATAACATAAGGTGTTGTGGATACTACAAAATGAAGTAGATAAGGTACTTGCCATTGGATACATACTATAAAATACGGGATGAGTTATATTAATTCAGACCTGTGTCCCATTTAGCTCAGAATTCTATCTGAAAGTGTCACAATCTATTTGAAGAAACAAAACATTCCTAAGTGAAACAAAACACATTTGTAAGATGGTGACACTAATATATGACATTGTCATGCAAGAAAGTACATGATAAACCGTGTATATTAATAGAATGTATATAAATGGGATAAACAGTAAGACTGGTATAGTGTTAGGTGACTTCTTAGCGAATAGGAGAGAAAGAAATGAAGCCTGGTTTAGATAAACCAAGTGCTAAACTTGGATTATATCAGTCAAATGACTTGTTAAAGTTGGTACCAATCTGATCTGACAAAGAGGTTTGGATATATAACACTTTTGCTGTTTAGATCTTTTTGAGAAAGAGTTCAGATAAAAACTATAAATAAATAATAAACTTAGCACTGAAGGTTCTTTACTCCATCCCATCCTTAGTTTCCTAAGAAACAGAGCGTAAGGATCACTTCATTCAAATGTGCAGTCTTTATTCTTAACAGTAACTTTCTTCCCTCAATACCCTACCTTCCTCCCACTGTGATGAGCTAGGCTGGCAATTAAAGGAAACCTGTAAAGTGTCTTTACTTTCTAAGGTCAGAACATATTCTGATCAACTATCACACTGACTTCTTTCCTTTGGGCCCCACTATGGCCCTTCTAGCCCATAGTCTATGAAGCAAGAACTCTCAGCCCAAATGAAAAGTGTGAAAAGAAGGGAAAAGGGTGCTCAGATGCCCTTAAAAGCCCGAAAGCATTAAAAGGAGATCCTCAAAAAATAAACTCCTCCCTATCCAGCTAATAGCTCATCTAGGCCTTTCTAATCCTTTCATCTCCCAACCAAAAGTCTCACCCATAGTTTTTTGATATGTCAAAAATCTTCTGGAAAGTAAGGGAGAAGAGAAATATCTACCACTCCTTTGCCTTAAAGTTATTTCTGCGTTCCTCCAGTCTTTTACTGTGAGATTACCTGAGTTCAAATTCTGGCTACCTCACTTACCATGTGACTTCGGGCAAGTGACTCAACCTCTCTGAACCTTAGTTTCCACATATGTAAAATGAAGATGATAATTCCTTCTCAGAAGACTGTTCTGAAAATCAAATTAGATAACACATGTAAGGCACAATGTGTAGCACATGAGTGCTGAATAGATATTAGCTGTATTCTATATTCTTTAATGGTAGCTCTTTATTCCTTTCTAAAATCTGTCCTGTATCTTATGTCCTTAATGCCTCATTGAAGCCCTTATTGAGGAAGGTAGAGGGAGTACAGTTGAATATGGGGCAGGTGTCAAATCTCTATTGCTCTGTTCTAGATGCCAGATTTATCTGAGCTAGCTAGAACAAGACAACTGTAACTTGCACAAGCACCTTATTTGCACAAATGTCTGTAAAAACCAGAAGAGCCAAGTAATTCTAACTCTTCTGCCCTTCTTTTTCGAATTGACATATCTCACATCTTGAAGATAGAAGAATCATCAGTTTCACATCCTCTCTTCACAATAGAATCTACGTAACATAGGAAAAGGTTGGGGGTTTGAAATCTGTAGTCTTTTGACCACAAGATGATTAACTCTAAATTCTCCTAGGCATTAAAGCTTTTCCTCTTTTGTCTATAATATTGTAATAGTTAACCTGCTTTGCCTTTCTGTCTGCTATCTTATTTGATTATATTTAATTGTATTTCTGACCCTCATTACATTTTGGTTTTTTTCCTCAATCTCTCAAAAGTCCATCTGTTTTATACTATACATATTTTTTTGACTGTCTTTCCCTCCCCTCCTCTAGTGACATATTTCTTTTGTTTTATTAACTAAGGTATCAAGCTTTTATAGCTAGCCATTAATTCAAAGAACTAAAAAATTGGACTTTTGAGTTGATTAGGCTCAGGTGACTTACAGGAAAACATTTTGTCAGCTGAAAAACAGCAATTATATCAAATTAAATCATTATATTTTTAGTAAATTTTTATGATTTAATGTTTTTATTGAGTATAAGTAATAGTGTATATGTCATATCTATGACAGTACTATGCGCAGTGGAGAAACAATTAACTTTTGTAGGAATATAATTTCTTATATACTTGAAGTACTTTTGATTCCTTTTATTGATGAGGTGGTTCAATTAGGACAAGCAGAGCAGACACTCATTAAGTGCTGAATGAAGGAAACAAAAACAGTCTAAAAGCTTAATGATATTTCGTCAGCCCTTGTAGAATTAGAGTTATGTAACTGACAAAGGCCGGTGATGGGTATTAAGGAGGGCACATATTGCACGGTGCACTGGGTGTTATACGCAAATAATAAATCATGGAACACTACATCAAAAACCAAGGATGTACTGTATGGTGACTAACATAACATAATAAAAAATTATTATAAAAGAAAATTTTGAAATTAATTGTAGGAATCTGTAGAGGATATTTTAAAATAATCATGTCTGAGTTTGTTAATCATACTGAAATGCTACGTGTATTCAGCAACATAACACTTGTATTCACTAAGCCTCCCTTTACTAGTGTGAAGTGAAGAGGAATTGTTGCAGTACTGACATTATTTTCTTTGATTATTTTAGGTATTATTTTAGTACATGACTTAACAAATAAGAAGTCATCCCAAAACTTGTATCGTTGGTCGTTAGAAGCTCTCAACAGGGATTTGGTGCCAACTGGAGTATTGGTAACAAATGGGTAAGCCCAGATTTACTCACTTTCAGTGTGAAATGGTTCAACAATTATGGGAATATACCCTCCAGAATAACACTTTGTTAAGATGTTGGATTTGCAAAATTTTTGTCCCAGTCTATAGGTCGTCTTTTCATTCTCTTAACAGTTGTCTCTCAAGCATTAGTTTTTCGTCATGATGCAGTCTGATTTCTTAATTTTTTCCTTTATGTATTATTGTGCTTTTGGTATCATGTCTAACAACTCTGCCTAATCTCAGATCATGTAGGTTTTCTCTTATGTTTCTTCTAGAAATTTTATTGTTGAAAGTTTGCTTTTAGATCTGTGATCTGTTTTGAGTTAGGTATAATGTGTGAGGTTTTGATTGAGATTGACTTTCATAGATGAATGCCCAGTTGTTCCAATACCATTTGTTAAAAAGATGATCCTTTCTTCATTGAATTGCTTTTACTCCTTTGCCAAAAATCAGTTGACCTATTTATATGGTTCTGTTTTGAGATGCTAATTCTGTACAGTTGATATGTATGTCTGTACCTTGACCAATGTGACACTGTCTTCATTATTATATAGTATTATAGTAAGTCTTAAAATTAGGCAGTGTGGTTCCTTCCTTTTCAAAATTGTTTAGCTATTCTAGTTCATTTGCTTTTCTATATAAATTTGAAATCAACTTGTCTGTATTGACAAAAATTTGGCTTGGATTTTAATTGAATTGCATTAAGATAGATCAAATTGGGGAGAATTTTTGTTGCATCTTCCAATCCATGAGCACAGTTTGTCTCTGCATTTATTTTTTAAAGCAAATCCTAGACATTGTATGATTTCATCTGTATATACTTCTGTGTTTAAATGATTAGGACTTTTTAATATAACCAAAATATAATTGTCACACTTAAAATTTAGCAATAATTCTTTAATATTAATTATTATTTCAATTCTCCAAATGTCTCCTGAATGTTGGTTTGTTCAAAATGGTATATTGATAAGGCCTACTCATTGTATTTAGTTTATTAAGTTTCTTTTAATCTTACATTTCCCTTTTTTTGTTGTTCTTTTGCTCTCTGGCAGTTCATTTGTGAAAGATGGTTTGCTTGTCCTGTCCAGTTTTTTGTATTCTGGATTTTGCTGGCTGTATCCCTGTAATGAGTGTCTGCTTAACTTGTTTCTCTGAATCCTAAATCTTCCCTAAAATGATAGTTAAATATAAAAGGAAGGTCTAAAAGATGCAGGGTTTTGATTTTTTTGTTCTTGCCCGAGTGGTATTGTGCATATAATTACAATACCTGGTTTTCTGTCTCTTTGTGATGTTGTCATGTTACCAGCCTTATCCATCCATGATAAAATTCCCCATCAGTTTTTCATCTGTTTTTTAAAAAAAAATGGATTTTGAAGTCAAATTTCAAATTGGATGTAGGATTAATGAAAAAGTGAGTAAAAAGTAAAGCTAAAAAGATAAAAGAACAAATAAATATATGTGGCAGCATATGTAGGTTACATATGTAATACACATATGTTACTGTGCAACGTATATATCATGCTATGTTATACATACAATACCTATATTTGTTAACGTATAAGAGATTATACAAGACTACAAGTGACAGAGATATATGTCTACCAAAGATGATGGTTGATAAAATATATACAAAAATTTGTATGTGAGCCAGAGTTAGTATAAGAAAAGGAAATTCCTAAAGGAGGACGCTCTCAAAACTTTATTCTCTAACAAAGCAAATTTCAGTTTTAGACCGTGTTTCCTATGTCAGTGTTGATATTGGTGAACAGAAACAACGGCCTTGAATTCAAGCTACCATTGGCTTTGATGCAATAAATAGAATGATAATATTTTTAAGAAATGGGGTTTTAAAAAAAAAGAAATAGGGGGTTACATAGTTCAAAACACTTGTGTTCCAATGCCGAACAATAACTGGGGCTCTGTAAGGTTATTGTGAAGTGCAAAAAGATTTGGTAATTTTGCACACACCCACTTACACACCCCAGTTTAGATTATTCAAAGAGAAAGAAAATAATGTCAAAGGAAGAAGAAAAGCTATGCTCAACTGGGTCGTATTGATTGTATTGTGCAATATTGATTTACTGTCATAAGGTGTTTGCAGCCAGATTTTGCTGACTATAGTAAATTGAGCTTATAACACGTCAGAAATCCAAATCTGTTTTATTTCTCATATGTGAATAGAATTTAAATTAATTGATCGATATTGGGCTCTATATTCCTTTCAGTAATAGAAAAAAACACCGCTCTGTCCTTTGAGTAAAAATAGGGGGGAAAAAAAAGGATTGTAATAGCCAGTGATCCAAGGCCCGTACCCTAGGTGATTCATCACCTGTCCTCAGTCTCTCATGGCTCTTGTGTCAGGCTATCATTATCTATGGCTGATTTTTCTGGCCTTCAGCCTCCTTGTTTCTTAATTTCCTGAAATGATCTATTTTTCTTTACTATTCATAGACAAATGTATTTGGTAGGTATAGAACTTATGCATACCCTAGAGGCTTGCCATTTTTCCCTCTGGCAAAAGGTTTGAGTGCCATGCTAGGTTCTTGTGTTTTCGCTCTGCTGAGGTTTGAATCCACTCTCTGTATCTACCTAGAAGAATTCCTGAGCTGTCACAGCCAGAGCTTTGAGAGAAGTCAAATCAGCCTACTTTCAGATACCTGGTGGGCATTTAGTTATTCAAGTCATCTATAGAGACTCATGAAAATAAAATTTGAATAGTTAGATGAATAGTTGGAACTCGATAGATGGCGAGGATGGGTTGATAAATGAACAAGTAGATGGAAGAAATTGGGACAAAAGTAGGTTTATAGGTGGTAGATGAGCAAGAGTCAGTAAAGTATCAGTAAAATAGTATAAACTACTTGCATTTAAACATTATTCATCTGGGGGTGCCTGGGTGGCACAGCGGTTAAGTGTCTGCCTTTGGCTCAGGGCGTGATCCCGGCATTCTGGGATCGGNATAGTATAAACTACTTGCATTTAAACATTATTCATCTGGGGGTGCCTGGGTGGCACAGCGGTTAAGTGTCTGCCTTTGGCTCAGGGCGTGATCCCGGCATTCTGGGATCGAGCCCCACATCAGGCTCCTCTGCTGAGAGCCTGCTTCTTCCTCTCCCACTCCCCTGCTTGAGTTCCCTCTCTCGCTGGCTGTCTCTATCTCTGTCGAATAAATAAATAAAATCTTTAAAAAAAAAAAATTATTCATCTGCATCAGAGAAGTAAATTCTATTCACCTCTTTTTTTTTTAAAAGATTTTATTTATTTGTTTGTCAGAGAGAGAGCACAAGCAGGGGGAGCAGCAGGCAGAGGAAGAAGCAGGCTCCCCGCTGAGCAAGGAGCCCGATGTGGGACTCGATTCCAGGACCCTGAGATCATGACCTGAGCCGAAGGCAGACACTTGACCAACTGAGCCACCCAGGCGTCCCTTATTCACCTCTTCATTATTATTTATCACAGGGATTATGACCGGGAGCAGTTTGCTGATAATCAAATACCCCTGTTGGTAATAGGGACTAAACTGGATCAGATTCATGAAACCAAGCGCCATGAAGTTTTAACTAGAACTGCTTTCCTGGCTGAGGATTTCAATGCAGAAGAAATTAATTTGGTATGTATTTTCATTAATGTATATTTGTGTTATCATTAGGTAAAGGCAAAACCAAAGACTTAACAAGTCATAAATTATCATGAAAGAAGCTTTATACTAAAATCAGGCACTTGGGTTCTAGTCCAAAACGTAGTGAAGATTGGAATCAACGTCGACTGTCAGATGGGGACAGTCAGTTCAACTTCCTTGTATGCTGGTCTGTTGGAATGTTCAAACTTTGTTCTGTGAATAATATAAATCTTGGGCTCTTTCTTGAAAGATTTTTTAAGATCATACCAAAATCAAAATAATTAAATTAAGGTAACAAAGAAGGATCACTGACACCTTGATTATTCTTGCTTTAGAAAAGCCTCTCAGCTTCTTAAACTACAGAATTTAACTTAAAGGGCAAACAAATAGATAAATGAGACAACTTCAAAGTGTAAACTAGGAGTGCTTCATGAGCAGTGGTTCAGACAAACTTGTGTATATAGAGCATTGAGTTTTTTCCTGAGATACGTAGCTCAGTTTGACCCAGCCACTAAAAAGGCTAAGAAAAGTTCTCACGTAAGCCAGATGGTGTTGCCCAGAGAAGGATCCTGGCCAGCAGTTTTGGTCACGGTTTATATGTCGTTGTTCACAAATAGGATTTCTGCAGCATATTCAGTGCCCTGGCAATTCCAGCATACAGTGGTAGTGGTGGTTTAATAACACTAAGGACTATAATTTACTGAACACTTACTATGTGCCATGCACTGTTCTAGTGCTTTCTGTACATTACCTCAGATTTGTCTTCCTATCAACACTATAAGGTAGGTACTGTATTTCCATTTTAAAGATGAAAATTAGAACCAGAGAGAGGTAACTAGGCCATGGTGACACAGGTCAAACCAGGCACTCTGACTCCGGAGCCAGTGCTCTACAATTAAGCCTATTTTCCACTTAATTATTCCCCAGCTAATATTTAGAATCTTAGGTTGAAAGAACTCTTAGAAATCATCTAGATCACTAATTACCCAAACCTGACTGCATATTCATGTTATCAATGTAGCTGTGAAAAAATTTGAATAAGTGCCCCACAGCTAGAGCTTTTTATTCATAAGGTCTGACAGGAGGACCAAGACTCTGTAATTTTAACTAATGACTCAGGTAATTCTGATGCCCTTTCTCTGTAAATCAACATTTGTGAACACTGGTTGGTTCAAACCAACCTCTACCCAGTAATGGAATCAACTTCTGCCTGCCATTCCATTGTTTTTTACATTCTGCTTTGTAGTGGGGGGTACCTTATATTTCTCACCCGCCACCATGGAATATTCAGTGTAAATATTCAGTGCAAAAGCTCGTTGCACTGGGCCATGGTATTCCAGAGGACTCCTGTTACATAGAGTATACAATATCCTTGTTGAAGCAGTGCAGAAGTTACTTCATTTGAACATTATTTCCAGTGGGAATGAATACACTTCATTTGTTCCAGTAATTACTTTCAATGTATTTTGGAATGTATCTATTTGTAGTGCCTGTGGGTTTCTGTGACTATCACCTAGATATGTGTTTTTCCTATTTTCCTTGCAAAGGCAGGGCCATCTTTTAATTAACAAGATATAAAGGTACTCAAGTGGTGGTACCTTGGCACATGGTTTCCCCAGACTTCATATACAACATACTTTTGGCCTGTTGTCAGTGTACAGCTTTAAGAACACAGGAGAAACAACAAGAGGGTTTTGAGGATGCAGGGGAAGAAAAAATGAGGAGGAAAATTTGATACGAGTTTCAAAAAGAGGTAGCAGTCAGAGAGACTCAGCAAGTAAGTGTAAAGCCTCAAGTAAAAATGTAATGTGACAATATTAGTGCTAGCATCTTTGGTTACTATATGAATTTACTTAAAACTGTAAAAAAAACTATTTATAAAACTATAAAAAAACATAAGAAACATAAATGTATATATCGAACATGGAATCAAAGTTACCATCTTGTGCCTGAAAAACAAGTTGGTTTAAATTGTAAGTAGGGAGATGATTACTTATTTTTTTAAAATCTTGTTAGGCTTATTGTGTCTAGGACAGATTTTTCTCTGTTTACTTCAAAGTGATTATACTGAAGCATCTTCCCTAGTTAATATTCCTTTCTTAAGCTTAGACAAGCTATTTAAAGCTATTAATCTTCAGTCTTTGCCCTCAGCCATGATCAGTGGCAGATGGCTCTTTAAACTCTAAAATCCTCATCCTATAATCATAGGGTTTCTCTGGCCTAGTCAACCTGTAACTATGAGCCCTAGAATTAAGTTTTGGGAGGTTCTGCTTGTTTGCTCTTTGATTTAGATTTTAGTTTTTATATTTAGCACTGTAGCTCTATTTGGAATCGTCTCTGAAGTGTTGACATTGTGATGACTATGTAATCAATATCCATTTTGTAAAACATGTCTAACACAAGTCTGCCTTAGGTTTGTCTCTTACGTGCCCCAACTGCCGTATAAACATGTTCAGACATTTCAAGTACAACAGTTCGCACGATGATGTCTCAGTCTATTTGATCCATACACGGAATTAACTTTTTTATTATGTTAGGTGCTTTGTGCCTGAAAATTCAATCTGATAGCACTTTTTTAGAATGAAAAGAGAAGGGAACTAATATTTCAGTACCTGCTGTGTATGTGCCAGACATGCATTGACTTATTTAATTTACACAAAAATCCTGTAGGATAAGTGTTATGTTATCCTCATATCACAAATGAGTAAGCCCAAATTTAAAGGCGTAATAACCTAACCAATGTCCCTCAATCTAGAGATGTTGGGACGGATATTCAGATTCAAAACTTGCTGGCTTCAAGGACCTAATTTTTCTAGTACTCTATGATTTTTGAAAAGTTTGTTGTAGTCTCTTTTTTTGTGTGCGGTTTTAGAAAATGTATTCTATTTTCCAACCACAATTAAAAATGTGAGCCTCAAAATGTTATCTGTGGATAAAATAGGTGATTATTACAAAATTTACCGAAAGGAATCATGTGGTCTTAGAGATTACAAAATAGAATAAATGCAACAACAGTGATTTCAATAATTGCCTAAGGGACACCCACCATCTGCAACTGAAAGACAAATACCATCTTGGGGCGCCTGGGTGGCACAGCGGTTGAGCGTCTGCCTTCGGCTCAGGGCGTGATCCCAGCGTTGTGGGATCTAGCCCCACATCAGGCTCCTCTGCTATGAGCCTGCTTCTTCCTCTCCCACTCCCCCTGCTTGTGTTCTCTCTCTCGCTGGCTGTCTCTATCTCTGTTTAATAAATAAATAAAATCTATAAAAAAAAAAAAAGACAAATACCATCTTTGTAAAGGAGCCTACACAGTGTCTTCAGAGTTTGGTCTTAGGTGGCATTTGAGGTAAAATTCAAGGTGCTCTATCTCTTGAGGTGGCAAGTTAATTATTACAAGTAAAAGCAACTTAACACTGAAATTCCAGGAAAACGATAATAAACCTTTTGAGATCTTTACTGATCATTGTAATTTACTAGTTATCTCATTGTAGTGTTCCAGAATGTTTGGTCTCTCCTGGGCCCCATTTTTTTCCTATTTTTCAAAATCCTATTTAATAGTAATTTATCTATTGTTTATTATTATTATTTAATTGTTATTAAATAATAATGATATTTAATAATAATAAACTGACTCTTTATTGCTTATTATTACCAAAAAATAGATCTATCATTTATTATTATCTTTATAGCCTACCAAGTGGTGTAGTACTTTGCATTCAATGAGTGAGAAATCCCTGGCAGCTGTTTCGTGTGTTCATTGCTCATCTAATTCCTTATTTTCATGATTCCTGCTATTCGTGTGAACTGCATAGTACTTAATTAGATGATGCTGGTGGGTGACTAGTACTAAAAAATGAAGCGCTAACAGTTTTTAATGGCTCTGTTTCTGCTTGTAGGGTAAATGTAGGTAGGTCACATGATTAGTGTCTTGGTTTTGTTATTAGTGAGATTAGCAATCCTGTCTTCCTTTATGAATTATTTGATGGTGAATACATTGGTTCAATGTCCTTTAAAATTCAATAAATAGCAAAAAGTGACCTTACCTTCCTTTAGCACTTTCCTCTTTGCTTTGTGCATCATAACTTGAAAATTACTTGAATATTTGATGAGAGTATTATGCCTAACATTTTATTATAGAAATGTGCAACAGGAACAGTAATGACTAACAAAGAGTTTATGTTTCTTAACTTTTAATGGTGCATCTTATGTTTTGTCTTCTAGGATTGCACAAATCTGCGGTGCTTGGCTGCAGGTTCTTCCAATGCTGTCAAGCTCAGTAGGTTTTTTGATAAGGTAATAGCTTCAATTAAGTTATTTTTGAACTTAATTTGTATATTATGAGAGTTTATATTCTTTGTAGAATGCTTTGGCCTTTTATGCCTTTGTCCTGAACTTCATAACCTGAATACTTGTTTTGATCTCTCTTATCTGTTGGTATAATTGCTCAAGGGCTGCTGACGTATTTATTTTATCACCAGTGTTCTCTAAGCAAAGGATGAAAGCTACTGGATTTAAATGCGTTGTTTTAAAAGATACCTAATTGCCCTCCTTAAAACAAATTATGTTTTCCTATTTTCCTGCTCTTTTTCTACTTATTCACATCCCCTCAACCCCCACAAAAGGCACTGAACCCAGGAGATTCTGCTAGGTTGAAGCCCTAAAGTTCTTTTTGCCCTCTCAACTATCATTGTTCTCCACACAGATGTTACCTTTACTTTTAAGGTTATGTCATCTCCCAGATTCCCTAGTTTTCCCTATCAGAAAGCTTGTGTTCCAAATATTGACTCTTGTTAGCATCATCTTATGTCCTGAACTGGAATGAAAATGTAGAATGACTCTGCATACTGGTAATTGAGAGCATTGTTCGCCTTTCCTTTACAAGGCCGAATGGCTGCACCACACATAGTGTTGACCAAGTTTAAGGTGTTTGTCTAGTGTTGACATGACATAGTAAAGTAAAAGAGAATGTATTTCTGTATGTATTATTGAAAAAGATTAATTTCTGTATTATACATTTCCTTTTAAGGGTACAAGAAGGACACAGCCCTTCTCATACTTCTTTTTTATGAATCATTTTTCTTTTACCATTTAGGGATCTAATATTTGGCCCTTTTGTCCATTATGTCATGATAAGATAAGCCCCACATCCCTCCCTGTTTAATATTAGACCACTGGGAAATCTTTTCTTCATTGCACAACTTCCCAGCCGGACTGTGGCCGATAACGGTACAGGTGTACCAACGTAGTGAGTCCCTCAGTTCAAGCAGCCAGAGTCCCCTGGGCTGAGTGATCGGCAACCCCCTTCACCTAACCCAGTATGCTGTACAAATATTAGTATTTTCTAAATGTGCCATGACATGAAAAATGTTGGAAAGCACTGCAAGAGACCAGATTTTCTCTCCACATTATTTTCAAACTTCAAACATAAGAACTTCATTTAGTTTAGACCCATGTCCCCATCTGATACACTCTCCTGTCCTGAGAGCAATAGCTTATAGATCCTTGTCTGACACAGAAAGATTCCACAATATATTGCTTAAATTTGTTAATAATTTGTTAATTTGGAAATTGGTGAAGGGAATAAAAAGGTACAAACTTTCAGTTATAAAATGTGTAAGTCACAGGGATGAAAAGTACAGCATAGAGAATATAGTCAATAATATTGTAATAACTTTGTATGGTAACATGGTAACTACACTTACTGTAGTGAGCATTTTGTAATGTATATAATTGTCAAATTATTATGTTGTAATAACTGGAAACTAGTATAATATTGTATGCCAACTATATGTCAGTATAAAATAAAATTTTTTTAAAAATGTATTAAGTTAGATCCTAGAGAAACAATGGTTTATAGGCTAGTGTGACCCGAGTTGTCAGGCAAGACTTGATTAAAAAAAAAAAAAAATCAGAGGGAGGTTAGATTTAAGAAGAGAGCAAGATTTGGTAAGAGAAAGACACTGCAAGTTGAGAGTAGGGAATTATGAGCGACAGCAAAAAGGTAGCTTTTCTTTCATTACCTAAAGCCATGAAAAGTATGTGGATTAGGAGGTTGGCGAGATCTCCAGACTAGGGTGGTTGCCTGAAACCACAGGACCCAGCAACTAAATTTTGCCCAGTTTTCTATCATATCTTCCAGAATTTAGTATGAAGACTTATTTTCCAACAGGGAATCTAGCTCTTCCTCCAGACTCCCTTTAGTAGTAATTCCTCCCCACTCTAGAATAATAGGATTTTCCTGACTTGCTGTGGAGGGAAAGAAAGTCAGCCTCTTGTTGGTTTTTATGGGATCAAGCATTTTGAGATCTACGCTAATCACAAACCAGCTTTTCTACCTCTGGGACCAGTTAATGCAACATTACCCTGGGTCTCCTGTGGTTAAAAGTAGCCCAGCCACAGTCTCAAAGATAGAAAGAATCCAGATGATTTGGTCATCAAGCCAGTGAAAGCAGGGTGAAGGAGCCCTGGAAGAAGATGCCATGCTTTTACAGGGGAATTCTTAGCTTCATAATTCTGGATTCCAGTGTCTTAGAGTTAATCTTCAGCTAATCTATATTCTTATCTAATTGGCTTTTCTTAATCACAACAGCTCTGTGTAAAGAAAATCGTACTGCCTTTGCAAACATTACAGTTTCTGAAGAGAACAGAATTCATTATTTTTTTAAAAGATTTATTTATTCGAGAGAGAGAGCACGCATACAAGCAGGGGGTAGGGGCAGAGGGAGAGGGAGAGAAGTAGGCTCCCCACTGAGCAGGCTCCATCTCACCACCCTATGATCATGACCTGAGCCAAAACCAAGAGTCAGATGCTTAACCGACTGAGTCACCCAGGTACCCCTCATTATTTTTTAAAATTATTTTCTATCATCTGAATTTTAAACTCTAACTTTAAACCCATTTTAAACTCATTATACTAGGGCATATATTTTGAGAGCTGCTTTTCAATAGCAGTGATGGATTTGTGCAGATACATCCACTGCTCTACCTCATTTCTCCTGCCAGCCAAATATAGACTGTTCTGAAATGACTGAATCAAGGGTGCAGATTCAGTCCAGGGAAAGAAGCTCATTGAATGCTTCTGATCTCCGTTGGGCACCTACCGAATTTATCACCCAGGGACGTGGCAGTTCACTACA